>NC_069130.1:42574928-42779928 GCF_026914265.1 Mya arenaria | reverse complement strand
CTTGTAATTTGGAAGCAATTGGGTACAAATTTCATTATGTATTTTAATGTACTTTATTTTCTTTATTATTAATCAATTACGTAAAATAGGCACCTTATAAACACGAATTGCCATTGTTTCCTGGACGAGAAACGTATCAAAATATCCTTTGTCAATTTGGCATCTTTGTTCGTGCTGTAACGAACTACTTCCAAACCCCAACCAGAAGGCAAAACATCGAAACTGCTATGGTATAGTTAACATTGTACACAAACTGTATTATAAAACATTATGTTATGTAGTTGGTGGTGTTAGTAGTTTATACTCCAGGTCCCGGCGTGAGCACATTGAAGGGTCCCAGAGTGACAGTTTAACCACCGCACACCTATCCTGGGCAGTTTATCAGGCAGTTAACCAGTACTAGGTGCCGTCACCTCTGCAAGGAACTGACAACTTCCGTACATGCCAGGGGCAGTGGTACAGTGCGAATGGTCGTAGAAAGGATTTCATAACCAATCACAACAGAAGTGACCTGGTCCGCCCGGGAATCGAACCCGGGTTAATCGATTCTCAGTCCAACGCTCTACCGATTGAGCTAACCGGGCGGACTATTATGTAGTTGTTTTCTTCTAATATAATTTATACGACCAATGGCCCTGGACACAAATCCGATACACTTTTTATACCTCATAATAAACTTCCATGACCACAAACGAGTTGAAGACCTTTAAAGCTTCACTCTCACAGATTGATTGTTTTGACAACTTGTTACATTTTTTTTCTTTGAATGAGCCAATTTATGGTGCATATGTCTGGACACCAGGGATATAAGCCTACTGACAAAAGATCAGATCGCAATTTGATGTTTTATGGCTGAAAGCGTTATTAAGCCTTACAGAAAAATGAAATTGTCGGCAGTCTTCCAAATAGTTATCTGATATGAATAGAGGGCATTAGTGCCAAACCCAGCTGTTTCTGAGACAATAAGAATATAAAAAAGTCAAAACTGTACACATTTTAGAGTGTAGCTTTAAGCAGCACACGTGATGGAAAATGCTGTTGCATAGTTTTGACTTAATAACTTTAGTCATAGAAAGTATCTTTCAATTTGGGCAAAACAGTATCAAAATACTATCCGTCCGTAATCAATAAACTAGCAAAATAAATTTTCTCCCGTATTTAGCACTTTGTTAATAATTGCATACTGAATAAAGTATATAATATAGACTATGTCATGATCTTCACCAAACCGGCAAATAATAAAGTATTTACAATAAACTATTTTATTGCCATCTTCAAACCCGCCAATGAAAAGTATATGATATCGACTATGTTATGGCTATCTTTAAATCCGCTAATATTATTTATAACAATACAGACTATGTTATGGCTATCTTTAAACCCGCCAATATTAAGTATAATGATACAGACTATGTTATGGCTATCTTAATGCCCGCCAATATAAAGAATAATGATAGAGACTATGTTATGGCTATCTTTAAACCCGCCATTATAAAGTAAAATGATACAGACTATCATCAAACCCTCACAGGTTTACCCTTATAACTTTGTCTTGGAAATATACTAAATATCAAACTATGCTTTACCTTTTCAACGTTTTCACTCCAGTTTGTATAAAATCCATACCCAGGGCTTAAATCAATGAAACTCAACATTGATACATGATCAACTCGTCAGAAACTCCAATTTTCTGTGTCTTTCCGCTTTTTGGTTATGCCATTACAAGCTTTTGTTAAGTACAAGTAATTTCTTTCTTATAACTTATTCATTGCTTCTTTTTTACAACCAGTCCAGTTATGAATGCTTAATCACGTTTTGTATAACCAGTCCGGCGGTTAAACGGATAATCACGTATAGCTGTCTGTTACTTCTGAATAAGTATTTTCATGGAAACCGTCCTGTCAAGTCATATTCATCGGTTGTGGCGTTGCAGGCGCCCTGGATTCTGAAATAATCCAATATAGAACAGTTACATGGTTGTATTTTTTGTAACACTGAAACATTATGTTCGTATAATCAGACAAGAGAGGCATAATAAAGCCAGTTTGACACTCGTGCGAGAGTTTTTATAAAGGAATTGGACATTTCGCGCGAACACTATACAAATTATTACTAGGCTTCGCTCTACTTACTCATTATTTACTAAACCATTAAATCAACATTTGTCGGGCGTTACAACAACTTTTAGTTAGCACACTTGTTGTATAAAAGTATCTCTATTTCAAATTGAACATAATCAAAGGTAAACGATACGAACGTTATATATATATATATATATATATATATATATATATATATATATATATATATATATATATATATATATATATATATATATATATATATATATATCCTCTGGTAACAAGGCCGAAAGTTACAAAGAGTTTATATTATATACAATACATTGGCGGGTTAAAGATAGCAATAACATAACCTATATCATACACTTTATATTGGCGGGTTTAAAGATAGCCATATCATAGTCCGTATCATTATACTTTATATTGGCGAGTTAAAGATAGCATTTACATAGTCAATATCATACAGTTTATATTGACGGATTTAAAGATAGCCATGACATAGAATGTAACATATACTTAATATTAGCGGGTTTAAAGATAGCCATAACATAGAAGGTACCATATACTTATATTGACGGTTTTAAAGATAGCAATAACATGATCGATATGATATACTTTATATTGGTTCGGTTTAAAGATAGCATTAACATAGTTAATATCATATAGTTTATATTGAAGGTTTTAAAGATAGCATTAACATATTCTGTATCATTATTCTTTATATTGGCGGGTTTAAAGATAGCCATAACATAGACTGTAACATATACTTAATATTAGCGGGTTTAAAGATAGCCATAACAAAGAAGGTACGATATACTTATATTGACGGTTTTAAAGATAGCAATATCATGATCGATATGATATACTTTATATTGATTCGGTTTAAAGATAGCATTAACATAGTTAATATCATATAGTTTATATTGACGGTTTTAAAGATAGCATTAACATATTCTGTATCATTATACTTTATATTGGCGGGTTTAAAGATAGCCATAACATAGACTGTAACATATACTTAATATTAGCGGGTTTAAAGATAGCCATAACAAAGAAGGTACGATATACTTTATAATGACGGTTTTAAAGATAGCAATAACATGCTCGATATGATATACTTTATATTGGCAGGTTTTAAGATAGGAATATTAAAAGATTACATTATATATTGGCGGGCTGAAAGATAGCCGAAACAGATTGTTTGTTATATTACATTTAAGGGGTTTAAACCGTAGCCAAATAGAGTCCATATTATTTTTTATTCTCTATTGACGGGTTTAATTACAACCATTACAACTCATATTCCGAACATTGACAGGTAATACGCACATAATGTTTAAACAGTCTTCATGAAGCAACAACAGCTACAGCTAAATGAAAGCTTGGATAAAATGACTCAGAGTCTTTTACTTCTTTGTTTAAATTTTGTAAGACGTAAGTTACCGAAGCGTATAATAATACGCATTTAGCGGAAATCAGTCCAGATGAGATCATGTTTGTAACCAGAAATACGTGCAACAAACTCGACACTGATTTTCATATCAATTTGCAACTAATTCTAAAACCATTAACTGAATCATTTCTAAAGTAACCGATACCAAAAGTTGTTGTTTTGGTAGACCGAATTTATAAATACCTCAACTAGATTCTAACCAATTTTAAGATTTAAGTATAATTTAGCCTACGAATTAATTGATAATTACTTCCCCTGTGTTTGGCATTGTTTACATAATAAACCGGAATAGCCATGAATCAGTTTCTACAAGTTTCTCATCATAAAAGGATCAAAACTGTTTGAAATGAAATTTCTACATCCATCATATACAATTCGTCAATTATGGATCCATGTGTATATGCATGTATCGTATATTTAGAAATAAAGAGCCATATATCATTTTCGGAAGCACCATTGCCAGTTTAAGTCAACATCATTTTCGTAATCAAGTTTTCACTGTGAAAATCTTAAAGGCGCACAATTTAGGCTGATGCCAAAAATTATTAGTTTTCAAATTTAGTGCATAAGGATGTAATTTAACTCATTTAATTTTAATAACTTAATGATCATTACCATGTTTTACTAATTTAACTTAAATAACTTAATGATAAAATCATATGATTTCGGTACGGATAAAAAATATCGATATTTTGGCGCTTTTTAACTATGTAATATGCGGAAACGTATAAATAAAAACAAAAACCTTTATGAAGCTTTTTTATATGTACGTTAATCATATGTTGTTGTGTTTTTATGTTTTTGTCATTAAAGGGGCTAGACACTACATGATATAAATGCAAGAAAAAAGAAATTGTCATAAACTGACATAAAATTGATATCGTTGTGTATAACGCATTGTATCTTACACACTGATGTGTCACATCGCTTACAGCACATGCATCTTTCGCAGTTTATGCTAATTTTTACAATTCAAAGTTTACTACGGTTGTCTACCACCTAAATCCCAGTTAGTTAAACAATATAAGCGTCGGTATATTTATCTGTACTCATAAACAACTATGATTTAAACTTAATAGAAGCCATTATGCGCTATTTTAAAGGAGGAACAGCAACATGATTGTTGCGTTTATTATTTTAACCATGTAAAGTGATGTATTATCGGCCTCCTTCTAGCTCGCTTTGACAATTATATGCTTGTTTTCAGATAATACTGTATTTGCCGAGGATTGGACAAGCTAGATCTGGCCCCAATTTTTCGAAACTTCTTAAGCTTAACAGGCTTAAGTAACTTATTTCAATTAGCCAAAATGCATACTCAAATTGAATTTTGATAATTGAAAAATAATTAATTGTGATTATCATTAAGATACTGTAATTCCTATCGTATAAACACTCTTAAAGAAGTAAATATAACGCAAATTATTGAAAAAACAAAAATAATGAGCTTAGCTTAATCCTGTTATAAGGGACTTATAACGTTTTGAGAAATTGGGGCCTGTTGTCTAACCCTTTTAAAGTCAAATGAGTTGAACATGCATCAAATTGAAAAAAATCCACACTGACGCTTAATGACACTGAACCAATTCCTTACTCTGCCTTACTCTGCCTTACACTGCCTTACTCTGCCTTACTCTGCATTAGTCTGCCTTACACTGCTTACTCTGCCTTACACTGCCTTACTCTGCCTTACTCTACCTTACACTGCCTTACTCTGCCTTACACTGCCTTACTCTGCCTTACACTGCCTTACACTGCCTTACACTGCCTTACTCTGCCTTACACTGCCTTACTCTACCTTACACTGCCTTACTCTACCTTACACTGCCTTACTCTGCCTTACACTGCCTTACTCTACCTTACACTGCCTTACACTGCCTTACTCTGCCTTACACTGCATTACACTGCCTTACACTGCCTTACTCTGCCTTACACTGCCTTACTCTGCCTTACACTGCCTTACTCTGCCTTACACTGCCTTACTCTGCCTTACACTGCCTTACTCTACCTTACACTGCCTTACTCTGCCTTACACTGCCTTACTCTGCCTTACACTGCCTTACACTGCCTTACACTGCCTTACTCTACCTTACACTGCCTTACACTGCCTTACTCTGCCTTACACTGCCTTACTCTGCCTTACACTGCCTTACTCTGTTTTACTCTGCCTTACACTGCCTTACTCTGTTATTCATTTCGAGATTTGTAAACCATAACGCGGAAATAATAAACTGTATCATATGACAGGTACATTTGTGGACAGACAGGAGCTAAACAAGTATTAACATCAATATAAGTGGTGTCACCGTTGACAGTTATGCTTTGTTTTGCAAATGTCGGTCAACTACGGACTGTAGTTTGCAGAAACGCTGATTTCTCTAATAAGATGATGGTACTGTATATAGTCTGAAAAATATTCTACCAGCATTTAGCGGTATTATGCAACATGTTATATTAACTATCTATGCTCTCGTTCAAATTCATTAAATGTATAATTGACTGCTGACACAAAACACACTCCTCACTACAAGACCTCTGACAGGCGTTTCCGTGCGCACATTTATGCGCATAAGGACAGCACGGACCGGTTTCGATCGAGTCAGGGGCCGATCCCCCAATGAACCACACCTTTGTCAGACCTCAAACGGTTTAGATTTTACTTAATTATCGATGATTATTAGGACAAGTGCGCCGAAACAGACGCCAACTCTCGTCTGTTGTTATGTTTAGTCGTTAATTGGGCATTACTCGATACATGTTACAACGAGAATGAAAACCTTACTATTCATGGTCATGTTTAGTCTTTGGTAACCGTTGTGCCAAGTTTCATATGCATATCTTGATTTTTAGGGCAAGTTGGCATTTCCTCTTATAACTCAAATACCCTTTATTCAATTCACTTCATACCTTGCACAGTTGTTCAGGATGATCACACAATTAGGTTATCCTAAATATACAGATTATGGCCCTTGATTGACATTCAAACCTAAATTGACATTCAAACCTAAAAGGAGGAAAATGTTTTAGGTGAAGATTGGATTTTCATTAATATTTTTTATACCTTTCAATCGTCGTCATATTTCACACTATTGTTGTCTGCCATCATACAATTAGGTTACATAACTCCATATTATCCTTAATACAAATTACGGCCCTTGATTGACTTTTTAAAATCTTTTAAAACTTTTTTCTATTGTTTTTGAAAAGAATTTCGTCGAGTTAAGGTAAAAAACATTAGACTAATAATTGAAAAATAGAAAGGAAAAAAATCTTCAAAAAGATATATCCCGCGAACCGGATTTGAACCAGTGACCTAAGGATGACAGTTGTATATAACCACTACAGTCCTCCGCTCTACCAACTGAGCTATCGCGGGAGTTATACATCATGACGTGTATATACTAGTATATAATATAATAGAAAACATAGAACAAATAGTTTGCCACTCGTCTCTGTATGAAGGCTATTTTAATTGATTTTAAGAACTCTCTTATTCAATTAATAAGGGAAACCAATAATGTGTTGCTTTATATAGTAGAAATACTTTTCATGCTGATGATATAAAAAACTTTTTTTTCGAATAATTAAGTTAAATTAATAAAAACAATGTTTTCAATTTCAAGTTAAAAAAATAAAAAGTAAATCCTCGCTAACCATGTACAATCAGAGATCGAATCTCGTGACCTCAAAGTGCGGGGTAGTCTTTGTTTTATCACGGAATTGCTATAAAATAGAGAAGAGTATTAACGGTGCAAACTACCAAATAAATTGCAATTGGCCCTATCTATTATTTGAACGCCTTTTATGAAAATACAAATGTTGATTAACTTAACTTCACTTTCTTCAGTTTGTGTCTGATATTAAGACGTAAGAAACTATTTTTTTTACTGTAAAGGCATTTAGCTTGATTAATATTGTCTGGATGAAGGCGTAAACGTTATGCACCCACTAGCGGATTTAGAGGGGGGGCGCATCCGGCGCGCGCCCCCTCTAAAAACGTCAAAGGTTACTTTTTATGTCAATTTAGGAGATAAAAAATAATAAAATACGCCCATAATGCATCATTTCCAACTACAAATTGTTAATTTTTCTTGATTGCTAAACCCCAATCCATCTGCAAACAGTTTATGCCATACACTTTCGGTTCAGAGGGAGGGGTGCATGTCAAAAGGTTGCGCCCCTAAGCTACGCCCCTCTAACGTTGATTCCTGTATCCGCCCCTGGCACCAGTCAATTGTAACCACGGCCCCCAGGTCCAGGGAATAGCGGGGACTTTGTCTTACGGTCCAGCCAACCCCGGCTAAAATCCCCGCCCTGTGGGGACGAACAGATGGTAAAATCCTCGCCAAATGCCCCCGCACCCATGGGACCTTAGATTAGGCCCATTTCCCGCTATATTTAAAGCGAGATCAAAACCACCGCATTCACCCGGCACTGCGAGGCCAACTGAAAGGTTAACACACGGCCCATTTCCCCGGCTATCCCCGGTATACCCCCGGACCTGGGGGCGGGGGCGTGGTTACAATTGACTGGTGCATTATGATATTATCAAGCACATAGAAATCACTGTCATTTGAAAAAAATGAACTCCTGCTTTGGTGTCGGCATATGACCTGTAAGACATTTAGTGACATTTAACATTTTTTTTTTTTTTTTTTTTTTTTGGGGGGGGGGGGGTTAATTTCACTAAATGTTTAACAGGTCATATGACACCAAACCATCAATGACTTTGGTAGATATTAAAACCTTATCACTTTAGCACCAAATATGGCAAAGGTTAAAGGTTTGTACTATGACAACGACTCCGACAATGCCAAGGATTTTGGTCGAAAAAACAGATGAACTGAAAGTGAATATGGTTCGTTGTAGTTATCTTTAAAACCGTCTATTTATTATGTTTTGCGAAAAAAAAAGTAGGTGAAGCTCATAAAGAAAGAGTTAGCGAAAGATTCGAGGCGGAACCGAAAACGTTAGTTCAGCCGTTATTTATTTGACAACGATTTAAAAAATAAAATCACGTTCGTTTGCACGATGTTGCACCAGAGTTTGGTCGGAAACCGGCGATAACCCACTTATCCGGCTTGGTGACCACTAACCAAACTCACATGCACCAAAGCCGGGAATTGATTCCGGTGATAAGCGAGTGTGTTTCCTACTGCGCTTATGCACCAGTCAATTGGGACCACGCCCCCCAGGTCCGGGGAATAGCGAGGACTTTGACTTTTGGTCCAGCCAGCCCCGGCTAAAATTCCCGCCCTGCGCGAACGAATAGATGGTTAAAATCCCGGCCAAATGCCCCCGCACCCAAGATACCCTAGGAAAGGCTCATTCCCCACTATATTTAAAGCGAAGACAAAACCACGGCATTCACCCGGCACTGCCGGGCCACCTAAAAGGTAAAAACACGGCCAAATTCCCCGGCTATCCCCGGTATACCCCCGGACCTGGGGGGGGGGGGGCGTGGTTACAATTGACTGGTGCATTACCGGACAAGCACGCAAAAAGTTAAACAATTAATACTACCGTTCAACTTAAATGTTATATAATAACATAATTTACCTGCAATCCTGTGAACAATTTAACTAACAAACAGTCTTTATCAAAATTGTCCGGTCATTTGAACTTTACACAGATGAGCATCACAATACAATGTTAAAGACAAGCCACATCGATGAACAAACAATGCCTGCGTTGTTTTGAAACAAAAATACGCAGTATATTATAAGCTAGAATAGTCAACCCGAATAACTTATTACCTGCCGTCAATGACATGTCGTCTTGATAAAATAGATGCCGCGGTGTTTTATGACAGCTCATGTTTTGAAGTATAATTGAAATGATTTTATTCAAGCGACTGAATCAAATCACGAAACCACACGTAAGTATGTATCAATCAAAAATATAATCTCTTTGTTTATCCATAAATTGAGTCTGATAAAATACAACATATAAGCTATTTTATATGCAAATATGCTTCGCAAAAACGGTATGACAGAAATTTACACGCAAGAATAAATGGTATTACAGATTTTTGGCCAGAAATGTTATATCTTTTGCAAAACTTACATGTTAATTAAAAAAGATGATATAAAATAGATGATTAATGGCGAATGGTGAGGTTATATTCGTACTTCAGCCAAACCTGAAACGCAGTTTAAGTCAGTAAACCAATACGTTTAGATATCAGATAAACCCTAGGTGAATAGTTATTTGGACTAACTTTATCACACACAATTTATAAAATGGTTTTAAAGATTCTAAGCAGTGATGATGATGATGATGATGATGATGATGATAATCATGATGATGAAAATAATTATCTTAATGTTTATTTAATTGACCCACTGTTTACCAGACAAGCCTTAAGCCTAAAAAATATAAACTCATGAATTTTAAGTAAAACCAACAAATCGATTAGTTAATGGATGTAAGGTATAAGGGGCTTATTTTGTATTCTAATTTTCTTTCATAATTCCTGTTATCTGATAAAATAACAAAAGTGACTGACAAGCGTTATTTATACGAGGACCGAATTAGTCGCATTGCCACTAGCTGAGGTCATAAATACCGATACGACGTGTATATAAGTATTTGGATTGTTCAATGTATTTCGTTCTTAGCTTTCATCGTCGTCGTCGTCGTCGTCGTCGTCGTCGTCATCATCATCATCATCATCATCGTCGTCATCAACATCATCATCATCAACATCGTTGTCATCATCATCATCATCATCATCATCATCATCATCATCACCATCAATAACAACAGCAGCACCGTCATCGTGATTGATAATTGTTGCTTTTGGACTATGTTTTCAATACAGTAACGCTGCAATATTCTCAATTTAACCATACGAACATGCGGTAATCAGATGCCTTTGATACATGGTGCCTTGACATTTAGACATAAAACAAAACGTTCATCATGATGCAAGTGTTTACATACGACATCAGCATCATGAATCGTGAACAAGATGAAAAACCTACGCTAAGCGTTGGCAGTTGTGCAAAAGTTAAGAAGTGCTTAAATTGCACATAAAATCTATCGCGAAAACAAAACCAAGTTCATGTCGTTCGCAAAAGTGATTACCTTGTCAAACAAACATTAATGTTTTGTCGTGATATACTGCAAGATTTGTTGAAAGCGCACGAAAACAACTATTTAGAACCAATGACAATTATAAAGCAATGGTCGGATATATGTCTTATTGTCCGAACTAAAAACTTTACAGATGCATACCTCTTTTGGAATCACAATATCGTTCCTTTTTTTCAAGTTTCACTCAACAGGTTTAAGTCCAAATATATTACCTTTTAAGGCTCATTTAGGGCACTGCTAATATGAACGGTGTATAAACAAGGGTATATTATCATAAACAGACGTGTTTGGGTTAAAATGCACCTTGAAAACATTGATGTATGTGGAGTATATTTTATCTGCATTTTTGCGACATTTGTATTTCTTTAATCGTTTCAAGAGATAAGCTTGTAACACTTAAAACATGCATGCTACTTTATAACGAGGTGTTAAGTCCTAACTATGAGACAGATGGCCGATTTGTACGAACATTCGGCCGATTGTTTAGAATATTGTAAAAGTTAACAACGTTGTTAACTCGATCATTGTTTACTTTCAAATTTTTAATACTCAGACAGTTTCATGGACACGCATGTAATCTGCCGTGATATTAACATATATTGAGATAGCTGATTCAGCTATGCTTGTTTTACTTATAAATATCAGCACATCATAAAATATTTCGTGTTAAAGTTTACAACGATTCCGTTTACAACGTTGTTAACTCTGACAAAGTTCTGAACAATCAGCCCATTTTTAAAGTTAAAACCGTTGTTAACTTCATTTGTTGTTAACTTTCAAATCTTTATTGCTCTGGAAGTCTTAGGGATACATTTGTGATCTGCGGTATTTTAAGCAAGATTTAAGACCACTGCTTTAACTGTATTTGATTTATTTAGATATACGAGCACATCGTGAAATATTTCACCTTTAAAACTTAACAGCGATGTCGTTAATCACGTTGTCTACTTTAACAAAGTTCTGTACACACGGCTTTAGTTCTCGTAATTCGAAGATAATTAGTAAGGAACCAAGTATCTCCTAAAAATGAGATAGTATCTGTTAAAAAGGAATAAGTATCTCCAAATTAGGAATTTATATCTCCTAATTTGGAATAAATTTCTCTGAAAATAGTATTGACTGTGGCACTAGGACGCTTAAAAAGTATACCCTTATAACGAGGAAATAATTAAATATAACTAAGTACGATAATAGAAGGATATTAAGGTATATAATTATTATAATATTAACAACAAGATAAGTGGTGTCACCGTTGACAGTTATGCTTTGTTTTGCAAATGTCTGTCAAAGTCTTGCTGTAGGTTTAAGAAACGGTATTTTTCTAAATAGGTTATATGGTTATCTTTAAAACCTTCGATTTATGATGTAACTCACAATAACACAAAATAAGAGAAAGTTTCGAGGGGAAATAAATACGTTATACAAATGGTACTGCTTTTCGCCTTTCATGTTTAACAACACAATTTACCTGAAATCCTGTTAAAAATATAATAAAATATCCGGTAACTGGATTTGGAAGCAAATAAGTATCGCAACTCTATTTTACAGACATGTAAATAAAACAAACTTTGCCGGCGTCGTTTTATAGAAAAAAACGCAGTATGCATATGTGTTAAGGTACAAAAGACCACCTGTATAAGTTATCACCTATCGTCAATGACAATGTCGTCTTGATTTAAATAGATGAGGTGATGTTTTATGACAGCTTATCTTTCGTAATATAAAACTTAAGATTTAATTAATGTGACCCATTTAAACAACCGTAAATCAAATCACCAAGAAACAAACATATGTTATCAATAAAAGCTATGACCTTATGAACTATTTGGGAATAATATAAATACAAAAATAAGCTGGGTTTTTTTTTTTGGAAAATCAGGCAAGCGAAAATACGCACTTTTTCTCAATAGTAAATAAGCTAATTTAGAGAAAATTGGGTTATTGCAAAGAAATTAAGATATCTGTGAAAATAACTCTAAAATAAGATATGAAATATATGTTTTCGCGAAAATAAGTTTGTTTTCGTATTGAAGTCATACCAAGAGAACGAATATATATATATATGCTATATATATATTGAACCTTACCTAATGTTTGAAATGTTTTGGACCAATTTTAACCTACCAATATATAAATGTGAATAGGAAGATGTTAAGAAATGATGATGATGATGATGATGATGATGATGATGCAGCTCCTGCTTCTGCTGCTGCTGCTGAGGAGGAGGTGGAGGAAGTGGAGGAGTGGCAAAAATAAAACATTTTTCTTATTTTCAAAAACAAAATCAGCGTTTGGTTCCATTTGGCCATCATATCATTTTAAATATGTTAACTCAAATAATACTTATATAATAGTGGATCACAAGGCATCCTTATGACGGAAAGCATATCTTAAACATTGGCATACACTTACTTTAATGCAATTGCTTCTACTCCTATTAAAATCACTAAGTAGTAACTAAACGCATCATCATTTTTGAGTAAAATACTTGACTTAACGTCTTGTTTGTTTGACCGCTGTTAAGCAGTGTAAAATCAATACGATAAGCCCTTAAGCCAAAAAGGCATATACATATGACTGGCTATAAGTTAAGTAAACAAATCGATAAGTTTATGGGTGCAGGGTCTTAGGGTCAATTTTGTATTCTTGTTTTCATTAAGGATTTGTGTTATCTGATAAAATGTTGCAAATAGCAGACGAGCGTGTTTTATTCGAATAATAAATCATTCTCATATCATTACTGTGATTTTAAGTTGCGATATGATTTAGTGGTGATAGCATTTTCAATTCAATGTTCAAGTATTCCGTCCTGAGCAGTTCATCATCATCACCATAAGCAGCAGCAGCAGCAGCAGCAGCACCTGCACCATCATCATCATTATCATCAACACAATAGTGAGCGTGTTTTCCTATTCCCGCTTTGGGACTGTGATTTCTATATAACGTCGCTGTAATATTAGCCTTTTAACAATGCGGCTAGAAGGTGATCAGATGCATTTGATGTTCGAAGCCTTGACATCGCAATTTGGACATAACAAAAAACGTCAAAAAATATGCGAGTGCAATCACCTGACAGCCATCATTTATCTTGCGCAAGAAGAAAACAAAACCTTAATGATAGTTGGCACAAGTAAAGTAGAAACATACAATCAAACGCGGTCTTAAGGATCACATTACCATGCACATTTCCGGTTTTAACACATGTTTCACCTAAAGTGACAACCTTGTCAACGAAACTTCACTTTTTGTCGTGATTTATTTCAAGATTTGTTGAAAGCGCGCCAGAAATGTTATACGCATATATAGAGCAAATGTCATTATAAAAAAATATGTCTGTTTTATTCATGCTTTTCGATGAAATATGGGTTTTTTAATAATTTATTAATCAACTATTACGTATTTGACGAGATACAGAGACAATTGCCGCATCAATACAAAACAATTGAAGACAATATATGCCAGAACACGCTCTATATCGACCAAACTCGGCCAATATCGACAAAACTCGCCTAATATGAGTTTACTCCGCTTTGATTGGCTACAAAACTCGCCTAATATAAGATTTGAGAAATGAGCCATTTTTATTGGCTGTCGAAACTCGCCTAATATGAGAAATACGCTGAAAATTAGTTTTAAAGGTAGCCATTTTGTTTTCAGTTTCCGACTGTTTTGAAGAATTTGTGCTTCGTATAAACCTATTTAGCATACTTGAACCTATTGAACGATTGAACCACTTTGTACGGTTTGATATAACAGTTGTATTTAACCCGTTGGTGGATTTTACGACTACGTATTATGATTTTGTACGCCGACAAAATGGACGACGAAGGTGAAACATATGGCGTGTTGGCATTTCGGGCTCAGGCAAATACAGCTAACCTCGGACAAATAACTCGGCCAATATGAAATCACCTTATTAATAACATTATAATATGAAATACCAACAGCGAAAATATCAATTTGATATTTTAACTGCAAAATATTGAGTAAAATATCAACGTTTTGAACAACTTTTAAAATACGTTGTAGTTACTTCCTCTTGGTTTAAACTAAAGACGTTACTTTTAAAACAAAAAATGAAGCAATCTAAAATTTGAAAAAATGTTTGACAAGTGAAAATAAGATGTATTTGGAAATAAACAACTTACCCTTTATTAGAAAACCGGTAATCATGTGTTTCAAACGTTTTCTTGAACTTTGAAGTTGAATGTTTGAACATTTGCGTTCGTACACAACAGATTACGGACGAAACAACTGCTCGAACATAATTAGGATATTATATCATCGTTCAAATATATTGAGTTTGAACTGTTAGTCGTTGTAATTATAATATCTGTCATGTGTTTTCGTTCCGGATCGAAAAATCCGACCCGAGGGCACCTGCGTTGCCAGGTAACGAGGCTTGCCGAGTTACCGGCTACGCAGCGTGTCCGAGGGTCGGATTTTTCGATCCGAAACGGACACACATGATAGATATTTTTTTCTAGCATACCTTGAATTACACTTTTTTTGTGAAAAATGCATAGAAAAGCGCAGTTTTGTAAATTTCACCAAAAAGCACGTGCGATGATGTTAGCTGACGTCATGACGCGCATTAATATTTATTCACTGCATACGTCAAGAAGTTCCTTCAGTATCACGTCTTTTAAGGGTTATTTTGTTTTGTTTTGAAGGTGTGTTTTTGTAAAGTTAATAGTTATGGAACTCATCTATTGAAATCTCATAATAATGATTACATTAAATGTAAAATAAAAGAAATGAAAAGTATTATGTCACAGCGCGTAACTCATCTGGCATGGGGGGATGCCAGATGGAGTTTTCCAGCACGGCTGAATTCACCGGAAATGCCTATCCGATGTGCTAGAATACGTTATATGAACTATCCGTAAAGTCCACACAACAATTAACTGATTAACTATTTTTTTTATTTTACCCACCCACGTCAACACCCTAGCGTGACATTCACTCTCTACCTGGAAAACGACCTGTCTTTAAGCGAATTAGACTGGTCCTGGACAGTGATCATGAGGGATGACTGAATACTCATGTATCAAGAAACAAACTCTAAAACTAAGAAAATGTTTTAATCCAACCATTATATATTTTCATTCAATAAATGGCGGCGTAGTAATTTGGTTATGTATTCATGCCCTGTTTAATTTAAAAGTGCTATCGTTATTTTTGGAACATATTAGCGTTAATAAAAGTAACGAAGCAAATAGCCCCAAAAAATATCCTCTATCTGTTTTAGTTGGTGATCATAGAAAAAACTATATCTTCACTCGTGGCTTCGCGACGCGTGAAAATACGTTTTTCTTTGACACACGTGATATAAAATACTATCTTACTCTGAAATCAACACATATCCTGTCCTATATATGCATATATGTTATAGTTCAAATGAAGGATTTACTTTACCTCCGTAAATTTCTTGTTGAAAATCGTTCCCTTTTCAAGTCCCATAAACAGTAGATGTCGTCCCGTTTGTATTCTTAACTGGTTCACAGAAACACAATATTAACAAAGTTTAAATGTAAACTCTTTGGTACTTAACCTAATTATATATTTTATAATCAAAGTCAAAGTCATTGAAATTTGCGCGAATGCGCATCGCATCTTTATTTTGTAGACAAGCCATTTGAATCAAACAAACAATGCCTGCGTTGTTTTGAAACAAAAAGACGCAGTATATATTAAGCTACAAAAGTCAACCTGAATAACGTATTACCTATCATCAAGGTCATGTCCTCTTGATTAAAATAGAAGCGTTAATGTTTTGTGATAGCTTATCTTTTTTTAAATTAATAATTATATGAATACTGACATTGAATTAAAACGACCCATTGCCAAATCAAATCAACAAAAAAATGTTATCAGTACAAACTATGATCTTATGATGCGCAAAAAATTTGGATTGATTTAAACACAATAAAAAATGTTTTTGCGAAAATAAAAGGTTGCTTTTTCTCAAAGGTATGAATTCAATAAAGTAATTTCGATAAAACGGGGTTATTTTTAAGGAATTAAGATATTGTGGCGAAAAAATAAATGAGTTGAAAAAATATGATTAAAAAAACCATAATAACTTTTGCATGCCAAAAAGAGAATAATGAATATTAAAATTAGAAGCAATGCTACTGCTGATGCTGCTGCAGCTACAACTGTTACTGATGATGATGATGATGATGAGGAGGAGGAGGATAAGGAGGAGGAGGAGGAGGAGGAGAAGAAGGAGGATGAGGAGTATGGTGAGTAGAAGGACGAGGACGAGAAGGAGGGGGAGGAGAATGAGGACGAGAATAGTGAGTAGAAGGAGGAAGAGGAGGATAGATAAATGTGTTAAGAATAGTTCTAACGGTTTTTACAAAAATCAGAGCGTTTTTCAGCAAATATATTTAGTTCCATTTGGCCATCATTTTGTTCTAAAAATGTTAAATATGTCAATAATTATGTACCATATTGGATTACGAGGCATCCATGACGGATGGCATACATCAAACATTGCCGTACACGTACTTTAGTGCAATTGCTTATACTCCTATTAACACCTCTTAGATAGATTAACTACTTCGAATCATGAATCCTTCAAATACTGCAAATGGAATCTGTTATGTCCAGTGCTGCACTTGTTTTAGTAACTTAACGCGTCAGCAGCTTTTGGTCAAAACTAAACTTAAATGCTTGTTTGCTTGACCGCTGTTTAAATAAGATAAGCCCTTAAGCTAAAAGGGCATATAAATGTAAATGCGATAAGTTAAGTAAACACATCGATCAGTTAATGGGTGCAGGGTCTTAGGGGCTAATTTTGTATTCTTGTCTTCATTTAGGATTTTTGTTATCTGATAAAATGTTGAAAAAATGCAGACAAGCGTTATTTATGCAAGGAATAAATTATTCCCATTGCCCATAGCTGTGATTATAAATGTCGATATGCTTTGGAGGTGCTAGCTTGTTCAATTCAATGTATTCCGTGCTAAGCAGTTCTTTATCATCATCATCATCATCATCATCATCGTCGTCGTCGTCCTCGTCGTCGCATCCATCATCATCATCATCATCATCATCATCATCATCATCATCATCATCATCATCGTCGTCGTCTTCGTCGTTGTCGTCGATATCGCATCCATCATCATCATCATCATCGTCGTCGTCTGTTTCGTCGTCGTCATCGTAGTCATTATCGTCGTGGTCGTCGTCATCACAATCGTAAGCGTATGTTTCCAATGTTGCTTTGAAATTATGATTTCTATACAATGCTGCTGCAATAATAGCATTAAAACAATGTGACCAAGGTGGTCAGATGCCTTTGATGCTTGGAGCTTTGACATCACATTTAAGACAGAACACAAAACGTGCGATTGCATCTGACAGTCATCATCATTAAGCGATGGTAGTCATGCATAGGTAAATCCACCGCGACCTTAAGGCGTCAAACACCAAGAGCATGTCCGGTTATAACACATGTTTCACAATACTGACAACCTTGTCAACAGTTCACTTCTTGTCGTGACATGCTGCAAGATATGATGAAAGCTCACGATAATAGATATTTTGGACCAATGTCATTATCAAACACTGGAGTGTATGTAACCTCTATAGTCAAAACTGAAAGCTTACTTTATCTTCGCAAATCTCTTGCGAAATCACAATATCAGTGCAGTCGCATTCAGTATGCTTAAATCCAAATTTCAGATTCACAATGGATGTTATAGGCACTGTCAGTGTTACGGAAACCAAAAATAAATATATAAAAATGGTTTATATTTTTCTTATGGACACTGGGCCCAGGAACCAAGTGTCTTGTTGTTATAAGGAGTAATACGGACTTATTATATCCGTGTTATAAAAAAGGTCTAAGTGTCTCCTAATGAGGACTTTGGATCACCTTATTAGGAATAAATATATCCTAAATTTGACTAAGTATCCGCTCCAAGCTATGAATAACATTTGCTCCTGGGTTAGTTATAGTATAACTCAAAAATAGTATATACTGTGGCATTAGGACGCTTATATAGACAATAATATGAATGTCATCAAACATATTTTCATCACTCGATACGTTCTGAAAGACATGAAGTTATAAAAGTATGGTATTAATAACAAGATATGTGATGTCGCCGATGGCAGTTATATGGAAACTCAGATAAAAAAATTGCACAAATGACGACCGAGCCGACGACGACGACACAGCTATTAAATGCGCTGATTCTCTTTCTTCGAAAAAGATAATATGCTTTGTTATGGTTATCTTTAAACCCGTCGAATTCTTATTTATTCCACAAAAATACGTTGTATGTAACACAAATAAACACGCAATAAGAGAAGCTTGAAGGAAAAAGCAAAAACGTTAAACAAATATTACATAACTTTTCACCATTGATGTTAATATGGCAGCCTTATTTACCTGCAATCCTGTATGTACGATTTAACACAAAATCCAGTCAAGAGCATTTGCGCGAATGAGCATCGAAACTTTTATGTTAGGCCTAAACAAAAAATATGTCCGTTTCGGGTAACCCGATCCTACCTATAAAAATGCGCCGACCCTAACTATTTTTTTCCGTTTCTGAGAAAAACAACAACATTTGTTAGCGAATAGACGGTTACGAAGGGCGGATAAATGCAGATTTTAATCAGAATTATTGTTTATATGATAAAACAAAGTCAGGCAATGACAGTAATGTAGGAAAGACTGCCATGTGCAAGAAAACACTCTGAACTTACGACAGATTTTGAAAAAAAAAATAATAATCCTACCTTACCTACCTAGAAATTTTGGGAAGGTTACCCTAAACAAACAATTATTTTTTTGGCCTTACAGACAAGCCATATGCATAGAACGAACTACGCCTGCGGTGTTTTGAAACAAAAAAGCCGCATTATAATGATATTAAGCTAGTTATGTCAAACCGCACAACTTGACATGTCGTCTGACTTAAATAGATGTGGTGATGTTTTATGACAGTGTTATCTTTTGTAATATAAATACTATAATTTAAATAAAGAGAACCAGTTATCTAATTTAAACTCAAATCAACGGAAACTTTCGTGAAGATAGGTTTCTGTGCGAAAATGACATTTAATTTGCTGAAATAACTTGTATTTTTATATCATATTATACAAAATAGGAGTTTTCGCGAAATATATTACAAAGAACAGTTATTGTTTGTTTCAATGTACGATCGTAATATTCTATTCGGCTTTATTGAAAGATGATAAGCAGTGTTGATGATTTAAATTTTTGTTGTTGTTGTTCGTGGTGGTTGCGGTGATGATAATGATGATGATGATGATGATGATGATGATGATGCAAATGGATTCAATGTTTAGTGAAGACGCTATAATTACTTTCCAACAACTATCTAAACAATTGGACCGGGAGATGATCAGATGCCTTTGATGCTTGGAGCATTGCAATTTGAACATGTATACATAACATAATACATAAGATAACATTTATTCAGCATTAACTGATATAACATTCATAGCCAAATTGCAAAACATATGAAACAAATCACCGTATACATGAACTGCCCTTAAACATGCAGCAGATGCACGTGAGTTCATCTTGTAAACATTATGCCTTGCGCAGAAGAATAAACAAGTTCCCTTAGGCATTTTGCAAGTTAAGAAGTGTTAATTTCGCAAACATGCACTGCAAGCCTTAGGCTTTAAGAACAAACATGTTTTGGTCGATTTATAAGAAATGTTTTACAATAGTGACAACTTTGTCAAACAAACATTCAGTTTTTGTTTTTTTTTGCGTGATTTATTGAAGATGCACTTTTACTCCCAAATAAGTAGTACCACAATAAATACTATTGTTTTTTAAATTAACGAATAGATATCGAAAACAATAGTTCTAATGAAGGATACCGTGTTAAATGTGAAAGAAAGGTGCAGAAAAAACGTTATTTCTACCTTATATGCGATTGTATGTATGTATGTATGTATTTCTTTAGACCTTGCGGTCAAGGATAATCCGTGAAAGTGCAAGCACTTATTTCCAACGGTGTCCTTTGTTTTTGCTGAAGGGACAGCACGCTGAAGAGACAGTGGTGGGATACAAGGAAGTCCGGGTGCGAGACCCTAGCTCTTTTTCGAAGAAACTCCTTGGTTCTTTTACGTGCTCGGTGTAAAGCACCGATACACGGGGTACAACTTTCCTGGGTTAAACCAGTACTGAGTACTTTTCCAAGCACTACCCTTTAAATGCCGAGCGCCAGGCAAGGGAGCTACTTGTACCAACTTTTAACGTCTTTTGGTATGACGCGGCCAGGGATCGAACCCACGATCTCCCGCTCCGTAGGCGGATGCTTAACCACTAGGCCACGGGGACGGCCACGGATTATGAGACGATGGTTGATCACTGTTAATCTTTAAGGACCCAACAGTTCTTTAATATTTGTGCTTTTCCTGCTATTAAATACACGGTTACAGTATTGTTATAAGTAATTTTAGTAATTTACATTTTCCATAAATGCATTAATAAGTAAAAATATGATTATCATTCATGCGTATGTATTGAATACGAGTTTCACTTTAAGACCAATTGCACGTTAAATAAGGCACGGTAGAATTTTGTTCAAATTAAATGAGGTACCGCCGATAACATCTTGTGGAATCACACCGCCGTTTATATTTTCAAGAGGCGCTATATAGCCTGTTCAGGTTTAAGTCCAGTTCGTGTGATAACTTGTCAACACAAAACAACGCTTATATTTTCAAGAGGCACTATATAAACTGTTAAGGTTTACTTCCAGTTCTTGTGATATTTTTTCAACTCAAAACACCGTTCATATTTTCAAGAGGCACTATATAGCCTAGTGAGGTTTAAGTCCAGTTCGTGTGATAACTTGCCAACTAAAAACACCGTTCATATTTTCAAGAGGCACTATATAGCCTATCGAGGTTTAAGTCCAGTTCGTGTGATAACTTGCCAACTAAAAACACCGTTCATATTTTCAAGAGGCACTATATAGCCTATCGAGGTTTAAGTCCAGTTCGTGTGATAACTTGCCAACTAAAAACACCGTTCATATTTTCAAGAGGCACTATATAGCCTAGTGAGGTTTAAGTCCAGTTCATGTTCATAGGCGACAAGTACTAAATGCTCTGTTAAAATAAACTTGTCATCTCAAACACTTACATTATTACCATTATACAGACTGTGGGGAAACGGACACCGGATATAGCTCAAAAAGTGGTAAGTAAACAGACAAATATGCAGTTGTTTTTCTTTACCAGGGATACGATCTTGCTGCAATAACGCTTATCTACCGTATAATCCACAAATGAAACTAGTGTTTGTACTAAAAGCTTAATGCTAAAATTGTACTATATATATATAGTGGTGTACTTTATATTGCTTATGATTTAGCAGACCATGAAAAATGTTACTTTAAATCTGAGATGATCACCTCAAAACTCATAGAATTTTGACAAATAATGTTGTTGTTGTTGTTTTTATGAAAGATATCAAATAAAGAAATAATCCGAATCGAAGGATTTTACAAGCATAAGCTAAACTACTTTTACTGTTGGAACTGGCAGTACAACTTTAAAACGGTTAAAGATATGCCCTCAGAAATGTTCACAGTACTGTACTGGGGATAGCCGTATTATGTACTGAGGATAATTACAAAACTGAGAAATGTGTACTGGAAAATAGCATGTAAAATGGGACGAAAGAAACTATTGAGCAAACTTAAGTAAACAATGACTTTGATACATGCTCTTGCGTTTATACAGCATTACCACAAGAAATACAGCGATACTATATTTACATTTTAAAAGTAATATTCATTGTGATTAAACATTAGCAGTATCTTTTGCATTTGAGTATTTGTTTTTAAAGAAGGGTAACAGACAATAAACGTTTGTATAAAAGAATACATGATTTTTGTAATGTCGTATATAATAGTCTTTAAAACAAGAAATATGATGATGTTTGTTTTCAAAATGTTTTTACTCAACTTGAAAATGGTATTGGTTACCAATTATATTGTTATATTACTGCTGAAGAAGTAAAAAGAGCCATTTTTAGGGCAAAGTTGGGTAAAGCAAGTGGTTTTGATAATATTCCAATAGATATTTTTAGAAATAATTGCTCGGTTTCCTTCTTACATATTTTGTTTAATGTTTGTTTTAGCACAGTAAGTATTCCGACAGATTGGGGAAAAGTTGTTATTGCCCCAATACCTAAATCTAATACAGCAGACCATCGGGATCCTTTATCTTATAGGGGCATAGCTCTTTCATGTGAAATGTATAAAGTTTATTGTTCAATTTTAAATTGTAGATTGTCAAATTGGACAGAAAGTAATAATACATTATCTGATGAACAAAATGGCTTTCGGAAACATAGAAATACTATTGCAGCTACTCTGTGCAATATTATAGATACAAGGAAAAAGCTTAAACAGTCAACCTTTTGTGCTTTTATCGACTACCAGAAAGCGTATGACTTTATAAATCGTGGTCTCCTTTGGAAAAAACTTTTTGATACTGGCATAAAAGGTAACAATGCTGTACGATCCCTGTACCATTCTGTGTCAGTATGCATTAGAGTCAATGGATTATATACAGATTGGTTTGATAGTACTTACGGCTTGCGACAAGGTTGTTCCTTGTCACCTTTGTTATTTAATTTGTTTCTTAATGATTTAGTAGCAAAAATTAGGGCTTTAGGCAAATGTGTAAGAAATGAATTTGTTTCTATCCTGCTGTATGCCGATGATTATTGTTCTTATAGCTGAAAATGAAAATGATTTACAGTATATGTTGGAAGTATTATCCAACTGGTGTGCTACTAACACTATGACAGTAAACGCTCAGAAAAGTAATATAGTCCATTTTAGACCACCATCTGTTGACAAAACATCTTATACTTTCACTTGTGGTGACCATACTTTACAGGTCGTCAGCCAGTACACCTACTTCTTCTTTTGGATGAGCATTTAGATTTAGATTTTGAAAAAAAACTGCAAAGTCTGTGGCACAAAGTGCTGGAAGAGCACTAGGGCTCCTGATAGCAAAATTGAAAAGCCTGGGTGGCATGACATATAATGTTTTCACAAAACTATATGAAAGCTCGGTGTGGCCCATTGTTGCTTATGGTGCCTCTATATGGGGTACTAAGTCCTACTCCAGTATAAATGCGGTGCAAAATAGGGCTATGCGTTTTTATCTAGGTTTGGGAAAATATACACCAACTGCAGCTCTATATGGTGAGCTTGGTTGGCGATCAGCTTTTGTGAAACAGTGGAGATCTGTAGCCAGACAATGGCATAGATTTAATAGTATGAAAAGAACTAGATTTAACTATAAAATATATGAATACTGTTATAAAAAAGCAAGTCCTAGATGCAAAAACTGGCAATATTTTTTGTACAACAGTTGAAAAAAAAACAGATTTGTCAAATGTACTGTTTACACATTCTCAGTTCTCATCGAAAAGATTTTGTGATTTTGTTGAAAATAATAATATGGATTTATATATTAATACGTGGAAAAACTGTATAACCAGTGCAACTGGTCCTAGTGGACGTGGCAGAAATAAGTTGAGAACATATCAATTATTAAAATCTCAATTTGAAACTGAGTCCTATGTATCAATTCCAATGCCTATAAAATATAGAACAGCACTTGCTAAGTTTAGGTGCGGGGTAGCACCTCTTCGTCTGGAGACTGGCAGATATGAAAATCTGGCAGTAATCGATAGAATCTGTCCTATATGTTAACAAGATGTTGAGTCAGAATTACATGTGTTAACTAAATGTTCTGCTTACCAACCACTTAGAAATGCATTATATGATAAAGATAAGGATATCAATGTTGAGTTTGTTAACATGGATGAGGTATATAAGTGTATATTTTTACTCTCCAATACAGATATTGTTAAATTAACCGCCAAAACCTGTTTTAATATACTTGAATTCCGATTGAATGCTTTGTACAAGTAGTTAAGTGATACTCCTTTTAGATGTATCATAGTTTCTTAGCTTAAATGAGTCATTTAAATAAGATTAATTTTCTTTTTTAGAATAGACTTAATTGTTTTTTATCCTTTATCAACAATGTCGAGATATGTTGTTGTATTTTTAGTCTCCTGTAATTCAACTTTATGAATGGATGTGCACTGAACTCTTAAATATTTGTATTTTATGTTTTGTCATGTTGTGTACATATGAGACAGGAATAAACTATAAAACTATATCATTGGTTAAATGACGTTCCGCTAATCCAATTGTAAGGGCAATATTGTTTATTCGCCCCGACATTTGTCGTATTTACATGGCGACCCCCCCCCCCAAAAAAAAAAAAAAAATAAATAAATAAAAAAAATAAAAAATAAAAAAATGGCAGGGATCAGCCACAATGTAGACGATTACTAAAGCCTTTATCACGATTTTTATTCAGCATCCACCTTTAGAATATACATGATTGCTTCAAAGCTGCATTTCACAGATTTTTTTGACAATTTGTTTTGTATTTGCTTCTTTGAATGAGCTTGTTCTTGCGTACCTATCTGGAAACCAGTGATATGAGACTTTTGGCATAAGAGCAGATCGAAATTTTCATATTTGCGTTCGAAAAAAACTTATGTGTTATGGCTAATGGCTTTTTTAACACTCTAAGAAAAAAAGGAAAAAAATCCAAACAATTTAGATTTGTTCTATTGTGAGTTATCTTAAATGACTGAATTGAAGGAATTGATGTCAAAATCAGATGACTCTGAGACAATAATATAATCATAAATCTATTTAAAGATGCACACTTAGTCCCAAAATAAGATTTACCACAATTATAGATATTGTTTTAGTATTAGAAATGATCAATAAATGTCGAAAACAATGGTTCTTATTAAAAATACCGACTTTAATTTGAAAGAAATAAGTAAACAACACGGTATTTCTACCTTATGAGACTATAATAGTAGACCACAGTAAATATTTCAGCATTCACCAATCATTTAATATTTTTGCGCTTTCTGCTATTTAACATACGGTTACAATCTTTTATCAGTAATCAATATTTTCTATAAATGCATAATTTAGTAAGAACTTCCAGTTTTATCACTCAAAATATATATTATATACGGTCGAACCCCGATGGCTCGAACTCCCAGGGACCGAAAAAAATACATCGAGCCTCGAAAAATTCGAGCCAAGCGGGATTATTCACCTTCAATTTAAATAGATCGGTCCTTTAACATCTAGTTCGAGCCAACGAGGAATTCGAGACAAGCGAGTTCGAGCCAACGGGGTTCGACTGTAAAGGTCCAAACTGTCAATCTGTGAGAGTGTAGCTTCAAAATGCACATCAACTTCTTCAATACCTAAATCTGCTTGTTAGAAATGATTGTGATAATATTTTTAATACTAACTTTACTATTTAGTTAGTTTTGGTTAAAATGAAAAAGTGCAATTAAACAATATATTCTTAAACCAATTAAAAACTTAATATACATGTTGCTGATGAAAGTAATTTGCAACGAATGAAATTTACCTGCTATGTTTATCCATACAAGAACGGGAAAAAAGGATAATACAGACGAGACGGTAAGATCAATTACAGTTAAGTTATGCCATTCGCACTCATTATTCCATAAAGGAAAGTGTCATTAACCAACGTAGCTAGAAACTTTTGTCTAGTGTTTCATGACGCTTTCAAAAGTAATTCAATTAAGGTAGTCGAAATTTAAATCATTTAGAGGACAACACGAGTATAAAATTGTTATAGAGATTGGGCGATCCGTTATATTTATAACAATTAAAAAAGCAAAATAAAAATGAACGTCTCAAAGCTAAGTTTTAGCAAGTATTCGCCCTTTTGAAATTTGACCTTTTTTAACTTGACTCAAAATAAGTCCCACTTTTTTGACCGCAGTTAAATTATTTTGGAATCAAAACAATGCAAAATATCGTTTATATTTGCAAAACGCACTTTATATATATATAGCCTATTAAGGTTTAAGTTCAACGAGTGTTTGCAGCAAAGATGACTTATTTTAAAATGCACTGTTGAAATAACTTGCCAACTCAAAACACGTAAAATATAACGATAATAAATAAAATACAAACAAACACAATTCGTGTGGTGTCTGATTTCGCCCCGACACTTGTGTTACTTTCGTATTTACGTCCCGCAACTAAGTGTATTTTTGCCATCGTCGTTTTATCCACGATGCACTATTGAGCTATGCTTCGCTATATTAAGTATGAATGAAATTAACCGTGGTTGCCGACGATGTATTTTTGCATGACATATTGTCGTATATTCATTCAACCACCTGGCGTATTTTTGCCATCTTCGTTTTATCCACGATGCACTATTGAGCTATGCTTCGCTATATTAAGTATGAATGAAATTAACCGTGTTTGCCAACGATGTATTTTTACATGACATATTGTCGTATATTATTCGACCGCCTGGCGTATTTTTGGAGTGTCGTAATTTCGTATACTAGTATTCGCCCCGCTGTATGGCGTAAATACAAGTATACGCCCCGCTATATGGCATAATTTCGTGTTGTCGGTCCGCCTCATGCACGGCCTCTAAACGCCAGCTCCACCACTTAACGGTGGTGCAAAGAAAATGAGCTGTCGACACTTCCATGGTGGAGCTGTGCCCTATGTTTACATGAACAAACGTGAGTATGATTTATATTTTATTTGATAATTTCATTTAGCGGACATATTTCGAAAATCGGAGAATGTGGTACCGTGTAAGAACACTTCTGCTGTAGGCTGGTTACTATTTCGTTTCAATATTGTGCAAACTGTGGTGCCAGGAGCTTTTCTCTCGAATCAGACTTGAGCATATTTTGAGATCTGATTGCATAGCTAGTACATTTCGGTGCTTACACACGTCGTAAGAACATTCTCACGCATGCAAACATAATGTTATGTATAGTAAATATACCGGAACACAACAAAACTAATAAGCACTTCTTAAAGCTCATTTTCTTTACACCACCGTAAAGTGGTGGAGCTGGCGTTTAGAGGCCGTGTCATGGTGTATTCTCGTTTATTCGTCGCGCCATGTAGTGTATTTTCGCGGCCGTAAAAACGAAAATGGCAGAAATCAGCTACAACGAATACGATTTCTAAAGCCTTTAATCACGATATTACGGCTGCATCCACCTTCAGCATGTACATGATTGACATAAAAGCTGCACTTTCACAGGTATTTATTTAATATATTTTTTGTCTTGAATGTGCCAATTTTGGCGTAAATGTCTGAAACTCAGTGATATAAGATTGCTGACATAAGAGCAGGTCGCATATTTACTTTTGGAAAATGATATTTTTGGCCAAAAGCGTAACTAACGCTTTAAGAAAAATGAAAAAAATCCAAACCATTGAGATTTGTTCTATTGTGAGCCATCTTAAATGATTGTATTGAAGGTACCGATGCCAAAATCAGCTGATTCCGAGAGAATAAGTAAAATAAAAAAACTCTCGATTCTGTGAGAGTGCAGATCGACTACTCCTAAGATACTTAAATCTTCAGGAAATAAAACATTGGGATATAATTCTTTTATTTATAATATCTGTCATGTGTTTCCGTTCCGGATCGAAAAATCCGACCCGAGGGCACCTGCGTTGCCAGGTAACGAGGCTTGCCGAGTTACCGGCTACGCAGCGTGCCCGAGGGTCGGATTTTTCAATCCGGAACGGACACACATGATAGATATTTTTTCTAGCATACCTTGAATTACACTATTTTGTGAAAAATGCATAGAAAAGCGCAGTTTTGTAAATTTCACCAAAAAGCACGTGCGATGATGTAAGCTGACGTCATGACGCGCATTAAATTTATTCGCTGCATACGTCAAGAAGTTCCTTTAGTATCACGTCTTTTAAGGGTTATTTTGTTTTGTTTTGAAGGTGTTTTTTTGTAATGTTAATAGTTATGGAACTCATCTATTGATATCTCATAATTATGGTTACATTAAATGTAAAATAAAAGAAATGAAAAGTATTACGTCACAGCGCGTGACTCATCTGGCATGGGGGATGCCAGATGGGATTTTCCAGCACGGCTGACGTCACCGGAAATGCCTATCCGGTGTGCTAGAATACTTAATCTATTTTTGAACAACACGGAAAAAAGTGCTGTAAATAAAGAAGCGCCAATATATATATATTCTGAAACCAAATATAAATTAATTATACAATATGAAAGTAAACATAATCTGAAATGCATGAAATTTACCTGCTTTCTATATCCATGTAACAACGGATATATATTACATACTTGTGATTCTAATGAACTAGAAGACGAGTATTACTTTATGTCTAAGTGTTCACCATATGTTCTGCTAAGACAAAATTATATTAAACGTTATTATAGAGATAGACCTAGTATGTTGAAACTACGGTGACACAGAGAGGACATCCGCAGCACTTTATTTATATTGTTGAATCGTGGCCACAACTTAGTAAATTGTTGCCACAACTTACTAAATTGTTGCCACAACTTAGTATCTTGTTGCCAAGACTTAGTTGAGGCAATCAAAACAGCCGTTTCATCTTTACCGCTTTGTGGTCATAACACATTTAGCACCCCGGATACTAAAACACGATTTGTACCCAGCAAAAGTGAATAATATGGACGAAGACTAGGATAGTATTACTATCAGGAATACCTAGCCTATGCTAATATTGCCATTGTTTTGAGGAATATTCTTGGAATTCAAGTAAGTTTTCGTCATTTGCACACATAACTGAGATCGTTGACGTTAAGACGAAGAGAGCACAGTGACGTTATGTCGTTCGTTCTCGTGCTGACCTTGTCGTAAACTCGAGCATTCTAGACGTAATCATGGTTACAGAATATTTGCGACAACAATGGATTGAGCGTAAGGCTGGAGTTTATCATCCATGTCCAAAACCATGTCTCGAACCATCCTCTTTCTTCTTTCTTCTGCTTCCATCAGACCTAAATAAGACCGGTTTTTGCGGGCATCCGTAGTACCGTACTATCACCGGTAAAAACCATAAAGTGGCAAAGATGAAACGGCTGTTTTGATTAGCTAAACTTAGTCGCGACCACAAGTTACTAAGTTGTGGCCACGATTCAATTAGTTGTGGCCACACGTTACTAAGTTGTATCATCGATTCATTAAGTTGTGGTCACAAGTTACTAAGTTGTGGCCACAAGTTTCTAAGTTGTGGACATTTTTAGATAAGTTGTGGCCACATGTTGCTAAGTTGTGGCCATAATGTAAATAAAGTGTTGCGGATGTCACCTCTGTGCCACCGTATGGAATTTGTACAGCTGTTTAATACACAAAATAAATCTGAAGCATTTATGTTAGGTAAATATATATCGGAAGCACTTATGATTCGATAAACTTCATTAATGAATATATAAACCAGATTATTAATTGGTGCATCTTAATTAGTATTTTTATAATACCATTTAGAATATTACAATCATGTCTTAGCCTTATGTTTAGATATTTATACTTTATTTGTCATGTTAGTAAGTCATATATTGAAAATGATTGTTGCAACATGTATATGTTTGCAAAAGTCAAATGATATTGTACAAACTTTGATGAATTGCAATAGAACTATTTTTGGTTCATCCTTCATGGCTGTTATGAATAACCGCCGTTCCCGGACAGTACCGGACCGATAAGCAAACTGGCTAATTGTTTGTTACGATGGTGTATGTATTTCTTTAGACCTTGCGGTCAAGGATAACCCGTGAAAGTGCAAGCACTAATTTCCAACGGGGTCCTTTGTTTTTGCTGAAGGGACAGCACTCTGAACAGACAGTGGTGGGATACAAGGAAGTCCGGTTGCGATACCCTAGCTCTTTTTCGAAGAGACCCCTTGGTTCTTTTACGTGCTCGGTGTAAAGCATCGATACACGGGGTACAACTTTCCTGGGTTAAACCAGTACTGAGTACACCACTTTTCCAAGCACTACCCTTTAAATGCCGAGCGCCAGCCAAGGGAGCAACTTGTACCAATTTTAAACGTGTTTTGGTATGACGCGGCCCGAGACCTCCCGCTCCGTAGGCGGATGCTTAACCACTAGGCCACGGAGTTGGAGATGGTGATGTATCATTAGAAGTTTAAGTATGTTCTTAAATACTTGAACTACTTAATGACTCATATTTTTTTTAAATGTCCAATTGGGACCAATATTTCTAGGTCCCAAGTGTCAGTTACTGTTTTGTGCTTGTTCATGATATATGGGTTGATATTAACTATTGGTCTTAATTAGATCTAAGAGCGGTGTAGCTAATCGGATACTTGTTATTAAAAACTGACCAATAGAGTGAGTGGAGTGAATGATGTATGACCCCATGATAAACACATGTTAAATATTGAATACCATCCCTCGACTTCTATTTTCAAAATCTACTAAAACCCATGCTACTAACGCTGTCAAGATTCGGGCCATTCCAGAAATCTCAGCCAATCGTGGGTAGCATCATCAGTACTGATCGCTCTTGCATAAACATTATTACGTATAGAATTTGAGGTGGCATACGTGTTATTTTTTATTTCGTTAAAACAACAAAGTAGCTCGCTTCAACGACTTACATTCCAAAATCATTTTTAACAATATACCGTTTGTATCATAAGAAGTAGTCGAAAAGTTTTGTAACAGGCCAAGAAAGTACATCAACAAGGGCGTTATTTAAGTTCGATTTTTCGCAGTGTCATGTTGACGGCTTAGTTGATAATGTGTAGACCTCACACAAAGCCCTTCCGCAATGACCGTTCACGGACATTTTGTTTACAACACACATACTCAAAAATTCATATTTAACCGACATGCTAAAACATCAATACGGTCAATATGGAAATCGACTTCATAATACATGTTTTAGGCGACTTGACCAAAGTGACTTACAAGCAATACCAAATGAATTATAATATAAAAATAAAACTTATTTTTGATTTAGGACGTAAACTTGTATTGTTTGTTTCTATTTACCCGACTGACTATATTTTTCCTCCCGACCCTAACTTTTTTGCCGTATAAGTGTGGGTTTTATGCCGTAATCACCCCCTCCCCCCCTAAAAAAAGGTCCATGTTTTGATTGAACACGCTGAAATTTGACCATTTTATATCCAACACTTTGTAACATATTGATATACCCTGATATATGTCGGTTTGGAACGGAATCCCGGTCCTCCTAAAAAAATAGAAACAAAAAAGGTATGCCTACTTACCTACCCTTTTATTTGAAATATGTTAGTTGAGACAGAGGACTTTTCTATCCAAGTTAATAAATAAGAGTTTCTGTAAGAAAAACAAAATAACAACGTAGTGTTTTACATATGATACAATTTAAGATAATCATGTTTACTGTTTTGTCAATGGTTTATACGCATTGGTTAAATAAACATTTTGCCTTATATTTTCCCTCGGGTAATACAAATTTCTTCAAGTAGGCGCATAATCAGGTGAGAACTTTTATTCTGGTTGTTAATGTAAGATTGGAGTGTTATCTGCATGTGGGCTGCATATTTTTTATTGAATTTTTCGTTAAGATAAATTTCTTGGCATCTTTTCGTACTCATCACTTTTCGTGAATGACAGAGTTGTTTAACTTGAGGCTAGTGAGGTCTTTCGAGATTTTCTGACATTGTTAAACTGCAGTAATTCATTGGTTTTAAGGACTGAGCTTTAGCTCAAGTCATTTGTAATAGACCACAAAAGTTCAACTGAGTCCATGTGGAGTTGAACATCATACTCGAAAGAACCAGATTTCAATGAATATCAGTCTCTAAAACATACCAGGAATAATATTTGATTAACAAAATAAGTTGATGTAAGAATATGTAATATGTTGCGTATATTAACAGGATAAAACACGGATATGAAAGAAAAACTCATTTAAACCGAAAAACTCTGGTTTTGAAGAAAGTGGAACTATATGGTATAATAATTCTATACATGAAATACTATACTGGGTGAGTACCTAAATCGGAACCCTTTCGGCACTGTTTTTGGGATATTTTTAGTTAGACTTGCACCACAACTACATAATTCTCCATCAGCATACTAGGATTCAAGACCAATTGGTTGATATAAATGGTATTTTTCAAGATACTACCAAACTGCATAAAAATTTAAATAAAAATAATACAGACTGTACCAGTATAATGTGATAGTGGCAAGCATGAATTCATCCCCCGCATACCATCTATTGACATTTGAACATGAACACTTTGAATGATAGCAGCATTTGAAATACTTAGCGGAGAATCGTGTTCTTTGGAATTTGTAACTAAAGCAAGCGTCTATATTGATTAAAATCATATATAAAGCGATCGCGATCGCAAAAAAAACTTTTATAAAGGGTGTTCCATATTTAGGTACTGTTCCGATTTAGATACTCACCCAGTAAGGAAGGGAAATCAGATGTACAAACATAATTATTTCAGTGGGGCTTTCCCCCTTCTGCTTGCACTGCTCTAGCAGTGAAATAAGCTAAATGGACGAAATATACCCAGTGGCATTGTATGTAAGACGTTAGAACATAATGAAATTCTATACCATTATCCATTTATGAATATCTCAGATTTTGCAAACGTATATTGGCGTTTATACTCCAACCTCCTGGTAAGCTGGGTCATTTTTCTCTGTATTGCTATGTATTTGTGTGCAAGTTCAAAAATTATCCACCCTTGCGCTTAAGTCATGTACTTATGAACATTCTAATGCTTTTTATTTCCATATATTGCTGTTACGGATAATTTTACGGTTTAAATAATGTACATTTGAAAATAATTTGTTATACTCGCTTTGTTTAAGCTATGATCAGAATTGAACGGGTATTTTCTATACATGTACGACAATTGTTCTCACACTCTCTTAAAATTAAAGGTGATAGGCATAATCGAATAACGCACTCGTATAAAAGTTTAGTTGAATCTGAATACCACCTTTTGCTATGATGCTCGTTTTATTCTGCTGCTCATGTAATACCGAATCAGTATCATCAGTATTGTGGGTGGGCTGGGTTGTGAGTGGGTTTTGAGTGGTGAGTGAGTGAGTGAGTGAGTGAGTGAGTGAGTGAGTGGGCGGATGTGTCGGCAGGTTGGGTGTATGGACGGACATGAAAGTGACATCCGGAACACTTATTATTTATATTGTGGCCACAACTTATTAACTTGTGGCCACAACTTATTAAATCGTGGCCACATCTTAGTAACTTGTGGCCAAGACTAAGTTGAGGCAATCAAAACATCCGCTTTATCTTTGCCGCTCTATGGTAATATCACAGTTAGCTACCCTGATACTAAAACACCATTTGTACTCAACAAAAGTGAATAATGTGGACGAAGACAGGGATAGTCTTATATCAGATTACTTTCAGGAAGGCCTGGCCTATGCTAATTGTCACCATTTTGAGGGAAAGTCATGGAATTCAAATAAGTTTACGTCATTTGCACATAGAAAACTGAGATCGTTGATGTTAAGACGAAGAGCGTACAACGCACGTTCTGTTGTTGTCAACTATATTAAGCATTCTGGATGTCATCATGGTTACAGTATCATGCGACAACGATGGATGAGTGTACGGTTTGAGTTTATAATCAATGTCCAAAACCATGTATTGGTCCATCCTGATTCCTCTTCATGTTGCTTCCATCAATACTAAATAAGGCCGGTTTTGTACGGGTGTCCGTATTTCAGTACTATCACCGGTAAAAAACATAAAGCGGCAAAGATGAAACGGCTGTTTTGATTGGCTAAACTTAGTCGTGGCCACAAGTTAATACGTTGTGGCCACGATTCAATAAGTTGTGGCCACAAGTTAATACGTTGTGGCCACGATTCAATAAGTTGTGGCCACAAGTTAATACGTTGTGGCCACGATTCAATAAGTTGTGGCCACAAGTTAATACGTTGTGGCCACGATTCAATAAGTTGTGGCCACACGTTACTAAGGTGTGCCCACAAGTAATTTAGTTGTGGCTACAAGTTACTAAGTTGTGTCCTCGATTCAATAAGTTGTGGCCACACGTTACTAAGGTGTGCCCACAAGTAACTAAGTTGTGGCTACAAGTTACTAAGTTGTGTCCTCGATTCAGTAAGTTGTGGCCACACGTTACTAAGGTGTGCCCACAAGTAACTAAGTTGTGGCTACAAGTTACTACGTTGTGGCCACGATTCAATAAGTTGTGGCCACACGTTACTAAGGTGTGCCCACAAGTAACTAAGTTGAGGTCACAAGTTACTATGTTGTGGCCACGTTAAAATAAGTTGTGGCCACATGTTACAAAGTTATGGCCATACTGTAAATAAAGTGTTGCGGATGTCACCACTGTGCCGCCGTATGGAACTTGAACAGCTGTTTAATACACAAAATAAATCTGAAGCATTTATGTTAGATACATATATATCGGAAGCGAGTTATGATTCGATGAATTTCATTAATGAAGATATAAACCAGAGTATTTATTGGTGCATCTTAATTAGTAGTTTTTATATAATAAGATTTAGAATATTACAATCATGTCTTAGCCTTATGTTTAGATATGTATACGTTATTTGTCATGTTAATAATTCATATATTAAAAATGATTGTTTCAAAATGTATATGTTTGCGAAAGTCAATTGAATTTGTACTTACATGTACTTTGATGAATTGCAACAGAACTATTTTCAGTTCATCATTTATTGGTCAATACTCTTAAGTCGCTCACTGCATAGTATAGTTCCAATGTTGATATATTCATATGAACATATAATACAAAAAAGTTTACGTGTTATAAAAATAAAGTTTCTGTTCTGTTCTGTTCCGTAACACGAAAATAATGAAAGCGTTATAATTCATCGTAATTACAAACTAATGCCATATAATTTCATTTCTTTTTCAAAATCCTGTCAATTATTCTAGGTGATTTTACAAACATTTATTGCAATTATAACAAAATAGTTAAACGTTGTAACAATATTAGTTTGTTAAAGGGGTTCAGCGATCCGTTCAATTCAAAACGTTTAAAGTGACACTCTTATTCAAAATAAATACATACACATCTATAAACAAACATCAATTTTGACTGATAAACCTTTAACTACTTACACAATAATGCATTTATGGAAAACATTTATAACTGATAACACGATTGTAACCGTGTATTTAATAGCAGAAAGCTCAAAAATATTAAATGATTGGGGAATGCTACAATATATACTGTGGTCTACTATTATAGTCTCATAAGGTAGAAATACCGTGTTTTATACTGTTTTCTTTCGAATTAAACTTGGTATCCTTCATAAGATCCATTGTTTTCGACATTTATTAATCCTTTTTGGAATATTAAAACAATAGTGTTAATTGTGGTTATTCTTTGGGAGTAAGAGTGCATCTTTAAAAAAAAATGAAAAAATAACACAAATAAAAGCCAATTTTAAGCAAATCTTCGACCTTTGACCTTATTTTACCTGACTCAAAATCAGAATTCCTTGAAAGGGACTTTTTAACGTTGTATTAAGTCAGACATCGTAACATTCAAATCACGTTTGTAGTGTAAGGCCAGTATTAACTAATTGTTAGATTTTCATCCATTGTTTTAATTATTTATTTAGATGACTGTTTCACCATTTAATATGTATTCATGCTCTTTCTTTGCATAAGGGACCAAAGACATGTGTTTCTAGACGAACCGCGAACACCATCTTAACAATTATTTTTATTTATATGTTAATGTTTACATCGACACCGGCTGGTATTAACACACGCCGTTCCCGGAAAGTATTGCACAAATAAGTTAATCTTATGGTCCTATTTCTTTATCTTCATTCACTCGATTGGTTTGTTTTCAATAACTAGTGATCCGATTAGCTACATCGTTCTTAGACCAATATACCAATATTGAATAACAGTCCTGTAGGGAACCGATCGTAGATCCACTCGCGATTGCTTTGTGTTATCGGGAGTAATATGAAGAACATGGCCCCGAGTGTCTGGCTATAATCCAACGACGTGAATGCGAATGTACGGCTATTAATATTTGACAACACTAGCCCGTCCATTTTCCAATGAGAGTACTAATCCCGACAACAACTAAACGTCCACCACCTTGGTGTTATCTCAACGCGCCGTATTAGAGCCGTGCTTATATCGTGTGAATCTGCATTGAAGACATAAATATTCCTTGCTATTCGTACTCTCGTCAAAGAATAATCGGGGTCATTGTCATGACCATTGCTACTAACGCTGTCAAGATTCGGACCATTCAGAAATGCTTAGTGAAAGTAGCAAATCTCGGGAACTTAATTGACGGTATCAGCATCACTTATGATCACTTTTGAATAGTCATTTCGGAAGCATAGAAGAAATCGTAACAACTCGGCAATCTCCGGCAATTCTGTTTCAAAATGTCCGAGGATTTCCGATTGTAGCATAGAGGTGAAAACGAGTTATGTTTTGTCTCGTTTAAAAGTCTTACGTATCTCGTTAACTGACTTAGTACGTTTCTTAAACAACTTACGTTCGAAAAACAATTTTAACAATATAAATGTACCATTTGTTTCGTAAGAAGTAGTCTAAAAGTTTTGGAACAGGCTACATATGTACATCAACAAGGGCGTTATCTAAGTTCACCTTTTCGCAGTGTCATGTTGAGCTTAAGTTGATAATTTGTAGACCTCACACATAGCCCGTCCGCTAAAATAATTAACGGACATTTTGTTTACAAAACACATACTCACACATTCATATTTAACCGACATGCTAAAACATCAATACGGGTAAGATGAAAATTAACTTGACAAAAATATGGTTAAGGCGACTTTACCACATGGGGTACAGTGACTTAAATAATAAAACAAAAATGAAACTTGTGTTTTTTATAAAGGGCGAACAGAAAAGTTTTTGTCTCCCATTACCCGATCGACCCTATTTTTCCACCCGACCCTACACGTTTCTGCCGTAGTGTGGATTGTTTTTTGTTTTTCTTAATTTCCAAAATCTGTGCATTTTTTGAGTGAACATGTTACAATTGGACCATTTTATATCTAAAAGTTTCTACCGGAGAAATCCAATCTAGCGAAAGTGCCTATATAGTTATATAGGGAAAATATGGTTAAACAGTTCTCACGAATAAGTCTTTCAACAGGTCAAGTTACTTCCTACATATATGTTAGGATACTTCTTGCCTTTAAGATGATGTTATTGTTTTAATTTTATGATTTTAAAATTTTGGTTCAATGAATAGGTCGGTTTGGAACAGACTCCGATCCTAAAAATAAATAGAAACAAAACAGTTATGCCTACCTACTTAGCCTATTGTTGGGGAGATGTTAGATGAAATAAAAGCCTTTTTTGGCTTCGTTAATAAATAAGAGTTTCTGTTAGAAAAACTTAACAAAAACATAATGCTACGTATAATATAATTCAAGATATACATGTATACATTTGCCAATGGTTAAAATTCATAGTTTTGATAGGCATTTTGTCATACATTTCTGCCCTCAGGTTATCAGATTTATGAAACGTGATATTGCACATTTTTCTGATACTTTCGGAAACTAAAACATTTTTTTTTCAACTAGGAGCATGTTCAGATGAGAACTCTGGTTGTTTATGAAAGATTAGAGTGTTATCTGCACGAAGGCTGCTTTTTGTGGAATCCATTCATTTTGGTAATTTTCTTGACATATTTTTCGTACTCATCGCTTTTCGTAAACGTTAGCGTTGTTTAACTTATGGCTAGAACTTTAGGTCTTCGATATTTTCTGACATTGTTTGTCTGCAGTTATTCGTAGTTTTTATGCTATTACGTTGGTTGGAGTGACCCCTCGGTAAATCTGAAGGTAAAATGCCACTTATATTTTTACATGTCATATGGCACCAAAGCAGGAACTCAGTCCCTTCAGGTGAGTAATCACGTGACAATGGGGTTCTCACATGTGTCACCACGGGTTAAATTGCGTCATAAATACTACGTCAGAATGCGACATTTTGCTTAGTATTTTCTTGCATTTTGAAGAACAGACCAATTCACGTTGGAATTCACTCCCCTGCACCCTTATTTATTGATATGACCCCAAGCTTACTTTTTGTTTTTGAAATGTATTTGCCTTTTGTAATTAAGTCATTTTTTTAGTTGGTGGTATGGGCTACAATGTCAGGTTTGTTAACAACCAGATCCTGCGGACAACATCATCAACAAAGTTATGTATTTTGTAGACGTTTTCGTTAAAACGGTTAAAGTTGAAAAATAATTAGTATGCATTTTGAATTATGGCAAAAGTTAATGATATGCACCTTTTGATAATGAGTGTCTTTTTTTTAAAAACAGAATAGCATAAGAAGGAATGTTTCAATAAGTAGGTCACTAAATACTTCACGAGCTGATCATTTATAAACTATAATCTATTAACTTAAAATGAATGTTCATCATAAAATCATTTCTTTTCAGAAAAATACCTTTATTTAAAACTCAAATTACTTTCTAAGAAATACATAAAAATTGAAAAGGCATTTTCTGTTGGTTTTTGAAATCTTATCGTGAAAATGCAAAAGGCACCAGCATGTTTCCCAATTTCTTAAACCGACACGAGTAGCAGAAAATGTTTACTTCCCTTTTTAATGTATATCATTATATTATAATAGTGTGGGTGGGTTTGTGGTTTTAGTTTAAAAATTGTTAATAATAGACTGGTAGGAGAGGCTCATGAGTGAAAAATATAAGAAATTTAAGTAATAGCAATATATTTTAAAAAACCTATTTGTAAAGAATTTCAATAATTTGTGTTTTTAACCACTTGAATTCATATGTTTTACATTTGTTTAATCGATTCTGAGACTTGTATTTATTATCAGAAATGTAAACTTTATTTTGAATGATGAATTGCTTTTGTCAATGTTTTCAGTATTGATGGTCCAGGAAGTGTTCAACCATCCGACCGGAAGAGATGCCCCTTGCAGTGGGTTGGCTCACAGATGACGCAGTGGCTTGATTGCTGGACTTGGACAGGTGAGAATAGTGTATGAAACCTAACATTTATTGGTAAATACATTGATAATGGTAATATTGATGAGAATGATGCTTACAGTCCGTATACAAGTGTAAGTACTTTATGGACGGTGATTTCTAGTATTTCTTGCATTTTGAAGAACAGACCAATTCACGTTGGAATTCACTCCCCTGCACCCTTATTTATTGATATGACCCCAAGCTTACTTTTGTGTTTTTGAAATGTATTTGCCTTTTGTAATTAAGTCATTTTATTTAGGTTGGTGGTATGGGGGCTACAATGTCAGGTTTGTTAACACCAGATCCTGCGGACAACATCATCAACAAAGTTATGTATTTTGTAGACGTTTTCGTTAAAAGTGTTAAAAGTTGAAAAATAATTAGTAATGCATTTTGAATTATGGCAAAAGGTTAATGATCTACCTTTTTGATTAATTAAGTGTCTTTTTAAAAACAGAATAGCATAAAGAAGGAATGTTTCAATAAGTAGGTCACTAAATACTTCACGAGCTGATCATTTATAAACTATAATCTATTAACTTAAAATGAGTTCATCATAAAAATTTCTTTTCAGAAAAATACCTTTATTTAAACTCAAATTACTTTCTAAAGAAATACATACAAAATTGAAAAGGCATTTTTTGTTGGTTTTTGAAATCTTATCGTGAAAATGCAAAAGCACCAGCATGTTTCCCAAGATTTCTTAAACCGAACCGAGTAGCAGAAAATGTTTACTTCCCTTTTTATGTATATCATTATATTATAATAGTGTGGGTGGGTTTGTGGTTTTAGTTTAAAAATTGTTAATAATAGACTGGTAGGAGAGGCTCATGAAGTGAAAAAATATAAGAAATTTAAGTAATAGCAATATATTTTTAAAAAACCTATTTGTAAAGAATTTTCAATAATTTGTGTTTTTAACCACTTGAATTCATATGTTTTACATTTGTTTAATCGATTCTGAGCTTGTATTTATTATCAGAAATGTAAACTTTATTTTGAATGAATGAATTGCTTTTGTTCAATGTTTCAGTATTGATGGTCCAGAAGTGTTCAACCATCCGACGGAAGAGATGCCCCTTGCAGTGGAGTTGGCTCACAGATGACGCAGTGGCTTGATTGCTGGACTTGGACAGGTAGAATAGTGTATGAAACCGAACATTTTGATAAATACATTGATAATGGTAATATTGATGAGAGGATGCTTACAGTCCGTATACAAGTGTTAAGTATGTTATGGACGGTGATTTCTAGTATTTTCTTGCATTTTGAAGAACAGACCAATTCACGTTGGAATTCACTCCCCTGCACCCTTATTTATTGATATGACCCCAAGCTTACTTTTGTGTTTTTGAAATGTATTTGCCTTTTGTAATTAAGTCATTTTATTTAGGTTGGTGGTATGGGGCTACAATGTCAGGTTTGTTAACACCAGATCCTGCGGACAACATCATCAACAAGTTATGTATTTTGTAGACGTTTTCGTTAAAACGTTGTTAAAAGTTGAAAATAATTAGTAATGCATTTTGAATTATGGAAAAAGGTTAATGATATCCCTTTTTGATTAATGAAGTGTCTTTTTTTAAAAACAGAATAGCATAAAAAGGAATGTTTCAATAAGTAGGTCACTAAATACTTCACGAGCTGATCATTTTATAACTATAATCTATTAACTTAAAAAATATTCATCATAAAATCAATTTCTTTTCAGAAAAATACCTTTATTTAAAGTCAAATTACTTTCTAAAGAAATACATAAAAATTGAAAAGGCATTTTCTGTTGGTTTTGAAATCTTATAGTGAAAATGCAAAAGGCACCAGCATGTTTCCCAAGATTTCTTAAACCGAACACGAGTAGCAGAAAATGTTTACTTCCCTTTTTATGTATATCTTAATTATAATAGTGGGGTGGGTTTGTGGTTTTAGTTTAAAAATTGTTAATAATAGACTGGTAGGAGAGGCTCATGAAGTGAAAAAATATAAGAAATTTAAGTAATAGCAATATATTTTTAAAAACCTATTTGTAAAGAATTTTCAATAATTTGTGTTTTTAACCACTTGAATTCATATGTTTTACATTTGTTTAATCGATTCTGAGACTTGTATTTATTATCAGAAATGTAAACTTTATTTTGAATGAATGAATTGCTTTTGTTCAATGTTTCAGTATTGATGGTCCAGGAAGTGTTTCAACCATCCGACCGGAAGAGATGCCCCTTGCAGTGGAGTTGGCTCACAGATGACGCAGTGGCTTGATTGCTGGACTTGGACAGGTGAGAATAGTGTATGAAACCTAACATTTATTGATAAATACATTGATATGGTAATATTGATGAGAATGATGCTTACAGTCCGATACAAGTGTTAAGTATATGGACGGTGATTTCTAGTATTTCTTGCATTTTGAAGAACAGACCAATTCACGTTGGAATTCACTCCCCTGCACCCTTATTTTTGATATGACCCCAAGCTTACTTTTGTGTTTTTGAAATGTATTTGCCTTTTGTAATTAAGTCATTTTATTTAGGTTGGTGGTATGGGCTACAATGTCAGGTTTGTTAACACCAGATCCTGCGGACAACATCATCAACAAAGTTATGTATTTTGTAGACGTTTTCGTTAAAACGTTGTTAAAAGTTGAAAAATAATTAGTAATGCATTTTGAATTATGGCAAAAGGTTAATGATATGCACCTTTTGATTAATGAAGTGTCTTTTTTAAAACAGAATAGCATAAAGAAGGAATGTTTCAATAAGTAGGTCACTAAATACTTCACGAGCTGATCATTTATAAACTATAATCTATTAACTTAAAATGAAATGTTCATCATAAAATCAATTCTTTTCAGAAAAATACCTTTATTTAAAGTCAAATTACTTTCTAAAGAAATACATAAAAATTGAAAAGGCATTTTTGTTGGTTTTTGAAATCTTATCGTGAAAATGCAAAAGGCACCAGCATGTTTCCCAAGATTTCTTAAACCGAACACGAGTAGCAGAAAGTTTACTTCCCTTTTTATGTATATCATTATATTATAATAGTGTGGGTGGGTTTGTGGTTTTAGTTTAAAAATTGTTAATAATAGACTGGTAGGAGAGGCTCATGAAGTGAAAAAATATAAGAAATTTAAGTAATAGCAATATATTTTTAAAAAACCTATTTGTAAAGAATTTTCAATATTTGTGTTTTTAACCACTTGAATTCATATGTTTTACATTTGTTTAATCGATTCTGAGACTTGTATTTATTATCAGAAATGTAAACTTTATTTTGAATGAATGAATTGCTTTTGTTCAATGTTTCAGTATTGATGGTCCAGGAAGTGTTCAACCATCCGACCGGAAGAGATGCCCCTTGCAGTGGAGTTGGCTCACAGATGACGCAGTGGCTTGATTGCTGGACTTGGACAGGTGAGAATAGTGTATGAAACCTAACATTTATTGGTAAATACATTGATAATGTAATATTGATGAGAATGATGCTTACAGTCCTATACAAGTGTTAAGTATGTTATGGACGGTGATTTCTAGTATTTTCTTGCATTTTGAAGAACAGACCAATTCACGTTGGAATTCACTCCCTGCACCCTTATTTATTGATATGACCCCAAGCTTACTTTTGTGTTTTTGAAATGTATTTGCCTTTTGTAATTAAGTCATTTTATTTAGGTTGGTGGTATGGGGCTACAATGTCAGGTTTGTTAACACCAGATCCTGCGGACAACATCATCAACAAAGTTATGTATTTTGTAGACGTTTTCGTTAAACGTTGTTAAAAGTTGAAAAATAATTAGTAATGCATTTTGAATTATGGCAAAAGGTTATGATATGCCCATTTTTGATTAATGTAGTGTCTTTTTTTAAAAACAGAATAGCATAAAGAAGGAATGTTTCAATAAGTAGGTCACTAAATACTTCACGAGCTGATCATTTATAAACTATAATCTATTAACTTAAAATGAAATGTTCATCATAAAATCATTCTTTTCAGAAAAATACCTTTATTTAAAGTTCAAATTACTTTCTAAAGAAATACATAAAAATTGAAAAGGCATTTTTGTTGGTTTTTGAAATCTTATCGTGAAAATGCAAAAGGCACCAGCATGTTTCCCAAGATTTCTTAAACCGAACACGAGTAGCAGAAAATGTTTACTTCCCTTTTTATGTATATCATTATATTATAATAGTGTGGGTGGGTTTGTGGTTTTAGTTTAAAAATTGTTAATATAGACTGGTAGGAGAGGCTCATGAAGTGAAAAAATATAAGAAATTTAAGTAATAGCAATATATTTTTAAAACCTATTTGTAAAGAATTTTCAATAATTTGTGTTTTTAACCACTTGAATTCATATGTTTTACATTTGTTTATCGATTCTGAGACTTGTATTTATTATCAAAATGTAAACTTTATTTTGAATGAATGAATTGCTTTTGTTCAATGTTTCAGTATTGATGGTCCGGAAGTGTTCAACCATCCGACCGGAAGAGATGCCCTTGCAGTGGAGTTGGCTCACAGATGACGCAGTGGCTTGATTGCTGGACTTGGACAGGTGAGAATAGTGTATGAAACCTAACATTTATTGGTAAATACATTGATAATGGTAATATTGATGAGAATGATGCTTACAGTCCGTATACAAGTGATATGTTATGGTGATTTCTAGTATTTCTTGCATTTTGAAGACAGACCAATTCACGTTGGAATTCACATCCCCTGCACCCTTATTTATTGATATGACCCCAAGCTTACTTTTGTGTTTTTGAAATGTATTTGCCTTTTGTAATTAAGTCATTTTATTTAGGTTGGTGGTATGGGGCTACAATGTCAGGTTTGTTAACACCAGATCCTGCGGACAACATCATCAACAAAGTTATGTATTTTGTAGACGTTTTCGTTAAAACGTTGTTAAAAGTTGAAAAATAATTAGTAATGCATTTTGAATTATGGCAAAAGGTTAATGATATGACCTTTTTGATTAATGAAGTGTCTTTTTTTAAAAACAGGATAGCATAAAGAAGGAATGTTTCAATAAGTAGGTCACTAAATACTTCACGCGCTGATCATTTATAAACTATAATCTATTAACTTAAAATGAAATGTTCATCATAAAATCATTTCTTTTCAGAAAAATACCTTTATTTAAAACTCAAATTACTTTCTAAAGAAATACATAAAAATTGAAAAGGCATTTTTTGTTGGTTTTTAAAATCTTATCGTGAAAATGCAAAAGACACCAGCATGTTTCCCAAGATTTCTTAAACCGAACACGAGTAGCAGAAAATGTTTACTTCCCTTTTTATGTATATCATTATATTATAATAGTGTGGGTGGGTTTGTGGTCTTAGTTTAAAAATTGTTAATAATAGACTGGTAGGAGAGGCTCATGAAGTGAAAAAATATAAGAAATTTAAGTAATAGCAATATATTTTCAAAAACCTATTTGTAAAGAATTTTCAATAATTTGTGTTTTTAACCACTTGAATTCATATGTTTTACATTTGTTTAATCGATTCTGAGACTTGTATTTATTATCAGAAATGTAAACTTTATTTTGAATGAATGAATTGCTTTTGTTCAATGTTTCAGTATTCATGGTCCAGGAAGTGTTCAACCATCCGACCGGAAGAGATGCCCCTTGCAGTGGAGTTGGCTCACAGATGACTCAGTGGCTTGATTGCTGGACTTGGACAGGTGAGAATAGTGTATGAAACCTAACATTTATTGGTAAATAAATTGATAATGGTAATATTGATGAGAATGATGCTTACAGTCCTCATACAAGTGTTTAGTACGTTATGGACGGTGATTTCTAGTATTTTCTTGCATTTTGAAGAACAGACCAATTCACGTTGGAATTCACTCCCCTGCACCCTTATTTATTGATATGACCCCAAGCTTACTTTTGTGTTTTTGAAATGTATTTGCCTTTTGTAATTAAGTCATTTTATTTAGGTTGGTGGTATGGGGCTACAATGTCAGGTTTGTTAACACCAGATCCTGCGGACAACATCATCAACAAAGTTATGTATTTTGTAGACGTTTTCGTTAAAACGTTGTTAAAAGTTGAAAAATAATTAGTAATGCATTTTGAATTATGGCAAAAGGTTAATGATATGCACCTTTTTGATTAATGAAGTGTCATTTTTTAAAAACAGAATAGCATAAAGAAGGAATGTTTCAATAAGTAGGTCACTAAATACTTCACGAGCTGATCATTTATAAACTATAATCTATTAACTTAAAATGAAATGTTCATCATAAAATCATTTCTTTTCAGAAAAATACCTTTATTTAAAACTCAAATTACTTTCTAAAGAAATACATAAAAATTGAAAAGGCATTTTTTGTTGGTTTTTGAAATCTTATCGTGAAAATGCAAAAGGCACCAGCATGTTTCCCAAGATTTCTTAAACCGAACACGAGTAGCAGAAAATGTTTACTTCCCTTTTTATGTATATCATTATATTATAATAGTGTGGGTGGGTTTGTGGTTTTAGTTTAAAAATTGTTAATAATAGACTGGTAGGAGAGGCTCATGAAGTGAAAAAATATAAGAAATTTAAGTAATAGCAATATATTTTTTAAAAACCTATTTGTAAAGAATTTTCAATAATTTGTGTTTTTAACCACTTGAATTCATATGTTTTACATTTGTTTAATCGATTCTGAGACTTGTATTTATTATCAGAAATGTAAACTTTATTTTGAATGAATGAATTGCTTTTGTTCAATGTTTCAGTATTGATGGTCCAGGAAGTGTTCAACCATCCGACCGGAAGAGATGCCCCTTGCAGTGGAGTTGGCTCACAGATGACGCAGTGGCTTGATTGCTGGACTTGGACAGGTGAGAATAGTGTATGAAACCTAACATTTATTGGTAAATACATTGATAATGGTAATATTGATGAGAAGGATGCTTACAGTCCGTATACAAGTGTTAAGTATGTTATGGACGGTGATTTCTAGTATTTTCTTGCATTTTGAAGAACAGATCAATTCACGTTGGAATTCACTCCCCTGCACCCTTATTTATTGATATGACCCCAAGCTTACTTTTGTGTTTTTGGAATGTATTTGCCTTTTGTAATTAAGTCATTTTATTTAGGTTGGTGGTATGGGGCTACAATGTCAGGTTTGTTAACACCAGATCCTGCGGACAACATCATCAACAAAGTTATGTATTTTGTAGATGTTTTCGTTAAAACGTTGTTAAAAGTTGAAAAATAATTAGTAATGCATTTTGAACTATGGAAAAAGGTTAATGATATGCTCCATTTTGTTTAATGTAGTGTCTTTTTTAAAAACAGAATAGCATAAAGAAGGAATGTTTCAATAAGTAGGTCACTAAATACTTCACGAGCTGATCATTTATAAACTATAATCTATTAACTTAAAATAATATGTTCATCATAAAATCAATTCTTTTCAGAAAAATACCTTTATTTAAAGTTCAAATTACTTTCTAAAGAAATACATAAAAATTGAAAAGGCATTTTCTGTTGGTTTTTGAAATCTTATAGTGAAAATGCAAAAGGCACCAGCATGTTTCCCAAGATTTCTTAAACCGAACACGAGTAGCAGAAAATGTTTACTTCCCTTTTTATGTATATCATTATATTATAATAGTGTGGGTGGGTTTGTGGTTTTAGTTTAAAATTGTTAATAATAGACTGGTAGGAGAGGCTCATGAAGTGAAAAAATATAAGAAATTTAAGTAATGGCAATATATTTTTAAAAAACCTATTTGTAAAGAATTTTCAATAATTTGTGTTTTAACCACTTGAATTCATATGTTTTACATTTGTTTAATCGATTCTGAGACTTGTATTTATTATCAGAAATGTAAACTTTATTTTGAATGAATGAATTGCTTTTGTTCAATGTTTCAGTATTCATGGTCCAGGAAGTGTTCAACCATCCGACCGGAAGAGATGCCCCTTGCAGTGGAGTTGGCTCACAGATGACGCAGTGGCTTGATTGCTGGACTTGGACAGGTGAGAATAGTGTATGAAACCTAACATTTATTGGTAAATACGTTGATAATGGTAATATTGATCAGAATGATCCTTAAAGTCCGTATACAAGTGTTATGGACGGTGATTTCTAGTATTTTCTTGCATTTTGAAGAACAGACCAATTCACGTTGGAATTCACTCCCCTGCACCCTTATTTATTGATATGACCCCAAGCTTACTTTTGTGTTTTTGAAATGTATTTGCCTTTTGTAATTAAGTCATTTTATTTAGGTTGGTGGTATGGGGCTACAATGTCAGGTTTGTTAACACCAGATCCTGCGGACAACATCATCAACAAAGTTATGTATTTTGTAGACGTTTTCGTTAAAACGTTGTTAAAAGTTGAAAAATAATTAGTAATGCATTTTGAATTATGGCAAAAGGTTCATGATATGAACCTTTTTGATTAATGAAGTGTCTTTTTTTAAAACAGGATAGCATAAAGAAGGAATGTTTCAATAAGTAGGTCACTAAATACTTCACGAGCTGATCATTTATAAACTATAATCTATTAACTTAAAATGAAATGTTCATCATAAAATCATTTCTTTTCAGAAAAATACCTTTATTTAAAACTCAAATTACTTTCTAAAGAAATACATAAAAATTGAAAAGGCATTTTTTGTTGGTTTTTGAAATCTTATCGTGAAAATGCAAAAGACACCAGCATGTTTCCCAAGATTTCTTAAACCGAACACGAGTAGCAGAAAATGTTTACTTCCCTTTTTATGTATATCATTATATTATAATAGTGTGGGTGGGTTTGTGGTTTTAGTTTAAAAATTGTTAATAATAGACTGGTAGGAGAGGCTCATGAAGTGAAAAAAATATAAGAAATTTAAGTAATAGCAATATAATTTTAAAAAACCTATTTGTAAAGAATTTTCAATAATTTGTGTTTTTAACCACTTGAATTCATATGTTTTACATTTGTTTAATCGATTCTGAGACTTGTATTTATTATCAGAAATGTAAACTTTATTTTGAATGAATGAATTGCTTTTGTTCAATGTTTCAGTATTGATGGTCCAGGAAGTGTTCAACCATCCGACCGGAAGAGATGCCCCTTGCAGTGGAGTTGGCTAACAGATGACGCAGTGGCTTGATTGCTGGACTTGGACAGGTGAGAATAGTGTATGAAACCTAACAATTATTGATAAATACATTGATAATGGTAATATTGATGAGAGTGATGCTTACAGTCCTTATACAAGTGTTAAGTACGTTATGGACGGTGATTTCTAGTATTTTCTTGCATTTTGAAGAACAGACCAATTCACGTTGGAATTCACTCCCCTGCACCCTTATTTATTGATATGACCCCAAGCTTACTTTTGTGTTTTTGAAATGTATTTGCCTTTTGTAATTAAGTCATTTTATTTAGGTTGGTGGTATGGGGCTACAATGTCAGGTTTGTTAACACCAGATCCTGCGGACAACATCATCAACAAAGTTATGTATTTTGTAGACGGTTTCGTTAAAACGTTGTTAAAAGTTGAAAAATAATTAGTAATGCATTTTGAATTATGGCAAAAGGTTAATGATATGCACCTTTTTGATTAATGAAGTGTCTTTTTTTAAAAACAGAATAGCATAAAGAAGGAATGTTTCAATAAGTAGGTCACTAAATACTTCACGAGCTGATCATTTATAAACTATAATCTATTAACTTAAAATGAAATGTTCATCATAAAATCATTTCTTTTCAGAAAAATACCTTTATTTAAAACTCAAATTACTTTCTAAAGAAATACATAAAAATTGAAAAGGCATTTTTTGTTGGTTTTTGAAATCTTATCGTGAAAATGCAAAAGGCACCAGCATGTTTCCCAAGATTTCTTAAACCGAACACGAGTAGCAGAAAATGTTTAATTCCCTTTTTATGTATATCATTATATTATAATAGTGTGGGTGGGTTTGTGGTTTTAGTTTAAAAATTGTTAATAATAGACTGGTAGGAGAGGCTCATGAAGTGAAAATATATAAGAAATTTAAGTAATAGCAATATATTTTTTAAAAACCTATTTGTAAAGAATTTTCAATAATTTGTGTTTTTAACCACTTGAATTCATATGTTTTACATTTGATTAATCGATTCTGAGACTTGTATTTATTATCAGAAATGTAAACTTTATTTTGAATGAATGAATTGCTTTTGTTCAATGTTTCAGTATTAATGGTCCAGGAAGTGTTCAACCATCCGACCGGAAGAGATGCCCCTTGCAGTGGAGTTGGCTCACAGATGACGCAGTGGCTTGATTGCTGGACTAAGACAGGTGAGAATAGTGTATGAAACCTAACATTTATTGGTAAATACATTGATAATGGTAATATTGATGAGACTGATGCTTACAGTCAGTATACAAGTGTTAAGTACGTTATGGACGGTGATTTCTAGTATTTTCTTGCATTTTGAAGAACAGACCAATTCACGTTGGAATTCACTCCCCTGCACCCTTATTTATTGATATGACCCCAAGCTTACTTTTGTGTTTTTGAAATGTATTTGCCTTTTGTAATTAAGTCATTTTATTTAGGTTGGTGGTATGGGGCTACAATGTCAGGTTTGTTAACACCAGATCCTGCGGACAACATCATCAACAAAGTTATGTATTTTGTAGACGTTTTCGTTAAAACGTTGTTAAAAGTTGAAAAATAATTAGTAATGCATTTTGAATTATGGCAAAAGGTTCATGATATGAACCTTTTTGATTAATGAAGTGTCTTTTTTTAAAAACAGGATAGCATAAAGAAGGAATGTTTCAATAAGTAGGTCACTAAATACTTCACGAGCTGATCATTTATAAACTATAATCTATTAACTTAAAATGAAATGTTCATCATAAAATCATTTCTTTTCAGAAAAATACCTTTATTTAAAACTCAAATTACTTTCTAAAGAAATACATAAAAATTGAAAAGGCATTTTTTGTTGGTTTTTGAAATCTTATCGTGAAAATGCAAAAGACACCAGCATGTTTCCCAAGATTTCTTAAACCGAACACGAGTAGCAGAAAATGTTTACTTCCCTTTTTATGTATATCATTATATTATAATAGTGTGGGTGGGTTTGTGGTTTTAGTTTAAAAATTGTTAATAATAGACTGGTAGGAGAGGCTCATGAAGTGAAAAAAATATAAGAAATTTAAGTAATAGCAATATAATTTTAAAAAACCTATTTGTAAAGAATTTTCAATAATTTGTGTTTTTAACCACTTGAATTCATATGTTTTACATTTGTTTAATCGATTCTGAGACTTGTATTTATTATCAGAAATGTAAACTTTATTTTGAATGAATGAATTGCTTTTGTTCAATGTTTCAGTATTGATGGTCCAGGAAGTGTTCAACCATCCGACCGGAAGAGATGCCCCTTGCAGTGGAGTTGGCTAACAGATGACGCAGTGGCTTGATTGCTGGACTTGGACAGGTGAGAATAGTGTATGAAACCTAACAATTATTGATAAATACATTGATAATGGTAATATTGATGAGAGTGATGCTTACAGTCCTTATACAAGTGTTAAGTACGTTATGGACGGTGATTTCTAGTATTTTCTTGCATTTTGAAGAACAGACCAATTCACGTTGGAATTCACTCCCCTGCACCCTTATTTATTGATATGACCCCAAGCTTACTTTTGTGTTTTTGAAATGTATTTGCCTTTTGTAATTAAGTCATTTTATTTAGGTTGGTGGTATGGGGCTACAATGTCAGGTTTGTTAACACAGATCCTGCGGACAACATCATCAACAAAGTTATGTATTTTGTAGACGTTTTCGTTAAAACGTTGTTAAAAGTTGAAAAATAATTAGTAATGCATTTTGAATTATGGCAAAAGGTTCATGATATGAACCTTTTTGATTAATGAAGTGTCTTTTTTTAAAAACAGGATAGCATAAAGAAGGAATGTTTCAATAAGTAGGTCACTAAATACTTCACGAGCTGATCATTTATAAACTATAATCTATTAACTTAAAATGAAATGTTCATCATAAAATCATTTCTTTTCAGAAAAATACCTTTATTTAAAACTCAAATTACTTTCTAAAGAAATACATAAAAATTGAAAAGGCATTTTTTGTTGGTTTTTGAAATCTTATCGTGAAAATGCAAAAGACACCAGCATGTTTCCCAAGATTTCTTAAACCGAACACGAGTAGCAGAAAATGTTTACTTCCCTTTTTATGTATATCATTATATTATAATAGTGTGGGTGGGTTTGTGGTTTTAGTTTAAAAATTGTTAATAATAGACTGGTAGGAGAGGCTCATGAAGTGAAAAAAATATAAGAAATTTAAGTAATAGCAATATAATTTTAAAAAACCTATTTGTAAAGAATTTTCAATAATTTGTGTTTTTAACCACTTGAATTCATATGTTTTACATTTGTTTAATCGATTCTGAGACTTGTATTTATTATCAGAAATGTAAACTTTATTTTGAATGAATGAATTGCTTTTGTTCAATGTTTCAGTATTGATGGTCCAGGAAGTGTTCAACCATCCGACCGGAAGAGATGCCCCTTGCAGTGGAGTTGGCTAACAGATGACGCAGTGGCTTGATTGCTGGACTTGGACAGGTGAGAATAGTGTATGAAACCTAACAATTATTGATAAATACATTGATAATGGTAATATTGATGAGAGTGATGCTTACAGTCCTTATACAAGTGTTAAGTACGTTATGGACGGTGATTTCTAGTATTTTCTTGCATTTTGAAGAACAGACCAATTCACGTTGGAATTCACTCCCCTGCACCCTTATTTATTGATATGACCCCAAGCTTACTTTTGTGTTTTTGAAATGTATTTGCCTTTTGTAATTAAGTCATTTTATTTAGGTTGGTGGTATGGGGCTACAATGTCAGGTTTGTTAACACAGATCCTGCGGACAACATCATCAACAAAGTTATGTATTTTGTAGACGGTTTCGTTAAAACGTTGTTAAAAGTTGAAAAATAATTAGTAATGCATTTTGAATTATGGCAAAAGGTTAATGATATGCACCTTTTTGATTAATGAAGTGTCTTTTTTAAAAACAGAATAGCATAAAGAAGGAATGTTTCAATAAGTAGGTCACTAAATACTTCACGAGCTGATCATTTATAAACTATAATCTATTAACTTAAAATGAAATGTTCATCATAAAATCATTTCTTTTCAGAAAAATACCTTTATTTAAAACTCAAATTACTTTCTAAAGAAATACATAAAAATTGAAAAGGCATTTTTTGTTGGTTTTTGAAATCTTATCGTGAAAATGCAAAAGGCACCAGCATGTTTCCCAAGATTTCTTAAACCGAACACGAGTAGCAGAAAATGTTTAATTCCCTTTTTATGTATATCATTATATTATAATAGTGTGGGTGGGTTTGTGGTTTTAGTTTAAAAATTGTTAATAATAGACTGGTAGGAGAGGCTCATGAAGTGAAAAAATATAAGAAATTTAAGTAATGGCAATATATTTTTAAAAAACCTATTTGTAAAGAATTTTCAATAATTTGTGTTTTTAACCACTTGAATTCATATGTTTTACATTTGTTTAATCGATTCTGAGACTTGTATTTATTATCAGAAATGTAAACTTTATTTTGAATGAATGAATTGCTTTTGTTCAATGTTTCAGTATTAATGGTCCAGGAAGTGTTCAACCATCCGACCGGAAGAGATGCCCCTTGCAGTGGAGTTGACTCACAGATGACGCAGTGGCTTGATTGCTGGACTAAGACAGGTGAGAATAGTGTATGAAACCTAACATTTATTGGTAAATACATTGATAATGGTAATATTGATGAGAAGGATGCTTACAGTCAGTATACAAGTGTTAAGTACGTTATGGACGGTGATTTCTAGTATTTTCTTGCATTTTGAAGAACAGACCAATTCACGTTGGAATTCACTCCCCTGCACCCTTATTTATTGATATGACCCCAAGCTTACTTTTGTGTTTTTGAAATGTATTTGCCTTTTGTAATTAAATCATTTTATTTAGGTTGGTGGTATGGGGCTACAATGTCAGGTTTGTTAACACCAGATCCTGCGGACAACATCATCAACAAAGTTATGTATTTTGTAGACGTTTTCGTTAAAACGTTGTTAAAAGTTGAAAAATAATTAGTAATGCATTTTGAATTATGGCAAAAGGTTCATGATATGAACCTTTTTGATTAATGAAGTGTCTTTTTTTAAAAACAGGATAGCATAAAGAAGGAATGTTTCAATAAGTAGGTCACTAAATACTTCACGAGCTGATCATTTATAAACTATAATCTATTAACTTAAAATGAAATGTTCATCATAAAATCATTTCTTTTCAGAAAAATACCTTTATTTAAAACTCAAATTACTTTCTAAAGAAATACATAAAAATTGAAAAGGCATTTTTTGTTGGTTTTTGAAATCTTATCGTGAAAATGCAAAAGACACCAGCATGTTTCCCAAGATTTCTTAAACCGAACACGAGTAGCAGAAAATGTTTACTTCCCTTTTTATGTATATCATTATATTATAATAGTGTGGGTGGGTTTGTGGTTTTAGTTTAAAAATTGTTAATAATAGACTGGTAGGAGAGGCTCATGAAGTGAAAAAAAATATAAGAAATTTAAGTAATAGCAATATAATTTTAAAAAACCTATTTGTAAAGAATTTTCAATAATTTGTGTTTTTAACCACTTGAATTCATATGTTTTACATTTGTTTAATCGATTCTGAGACTTGTATTTATTATCAGAAATGTAAACTTTATTTTGAATGAATGAATTGCTTTTGTTCAATGTTTCAGTATTAATGGTCCAGGAAGTGTTCAACCATCCGACCGGAAGAGATGCCCCTTGCAGTGGAGTTGGCTCACAGATGACGCAGTGGCTTGATTGCTGGACTAAGACAGGTGAGAATAGTGTATGAAACCTAACATTTATTGGTAAATACATTGATAATGGTAATATTGATGAGAAGGATGCTTACAGTCAGTATACAAGTGTTAAGTACGTTATGGACGGTGATTTCTAGTATTTTCTTGCATTTTGAAGAACAGACCAATTCACGTTGGAATTCACTCCCCTGCACCCTTATTTATTGATATGACCCCAAGCTTACTTTTGTGTTTTTGAAATGTATTTGCCTTTTGTAATTAAGTCATTTTATTTAGGTTGGTGGTATGGGGCTACAATGTCAGGTTTGTTAACACCAGATCCTGCGGACAACATCATCAACAAAGTTATGTATTTTGTAGACGTTTTCGTTAAAACGTTGTTAAAAGTTGAAAAATAATTAGTAATGCATTTTGAATTATGGCAAAAGGTTCATGATATGAACCTTTTTGATTAATGAAGTGTCTTTTTTTTAAAAACAGGATAGCATAAAGAAGGAATGTTTCAATAAGTAGGTCACTAAATACTTCACGAGCTGATCATTTATAAACTATAATCTATTAACTTAAAATGAAATGTTCATCATAAAATCATTTCTTTTCAGAAAAATACCTTTATTTAAAACTCAAATTACTTTCTAAAGAAATACATAAAAATTGAAAAGGCATTTTTTGTTGGTTTTTGAAATCTTATCGTGAAAATGCAAAAGACACCAGCATGTTTCCCAAGATTTCTTAAACCGAACACGAGTAGCAGAAAATGTTTACTTCCCTTTTTATGTATATCATTATATTATAATAGTGTGGGTGGGTTTGTGGTTTTAGTTTAAAAATTGTTAATAATAGACTGGTAGGAGAGGCTCATGAAGTGAAAAAAAATATAAGAAATTTAAGTAATAGCAATATAATTTTATAAAACCTATTTGTAAAGAATTTTCAATAATTTGTGTTTTTAACCACTTGAATTCATATGTTTTACATTTGTTTAATCGATTCTGAGACTTGTATTTATTATCAGAAATGTAAACTTTATTTTGAATGAATGAATTGCTTTTGTTCAATGTTTCAGTATTGATGGTCCAGGAAGTGTTCAACCATCCGACCGGAAGAGATGCCCCTTGCAGTGGAGTTGGCTAACAGATGACGCAGTGGCTTGATTGCTGGACTTGGACAGGTGAGAATAGTGTATGAAACCTAACAATTATTGATAAATACATTGATAATGGTAATATTGATGAGAGTGTTGCTTACAGTCCTTATACAAGTGTTAAGTACGTTATGGACGGTGATTTCTAGTATTTTCTTGCATTTTGAAGAACAGACCAATTCACGTTGGAATTCACTCCCCTGCACCCTTATTTATTGATATGACCCCAAGCTTACTTTTGTGTTTTTGAAATGTATTTGCCTTTTGTAATTAAGTCATTTTATTTAGGTTGGTGGTATGGGGCTACAATGTCAGGTTTGTTAACACCAGATCCTGCGGACAACATCATCAACAAAGTTATGTATTTTGTAGACGGTTTCGTTAAAACGTTGTTAAAAGTTGAAAAATAATTAGTAATGCATTTTGAATTATGGCAAAAGGTTAATGATATGCACCTTTTTGATTAATGAAGTGTCTTTTTTAAAAAACAGAATAGCATAAAGAAGGAATGTTTCAATAAGTAGGTCACTAAATACTTCACGAGCTGATCATTTATAAACTATAATCTATTAACTTAAAATGAAATGTTCATCATAAAATCATTTCTTTTCAGAAAAATACCTTTATTTAAAACTCAAATTACTTTCTAAAGAAATACATAAAAATTGAAAAGGCATTTTTTGTTGGTTTTTGAAATCTTATCGTGAAAATGCAAAAGGCACCAGCATGTTTCCCAAGATTTCTTAAACCGAACACGAGTAGCAGAAAATGTTTAATTCCCTGTTTATGTATATCATTATATTATAATAGTGTGGGTGGGTTTGTGGTTTTAGTTTAAAAATTGTTAATAATAGACTGGTAGGAGAGGCTCATGAAGTGAAAAAATATAAGAAATTTAAGTAATGGCAATATATTTTTAAAAAACCTATTTGTAAAGAATTTTCAATAATTTGTGTTTTTAACCACTTGAATTCATATGTTTTACATTTGTTTAATCGATTCTGAGACTTGTATTTATTATCAGAAATGTAAACTTTATTTTGAATGAATGAATTGCTTTTGTTCAATGTTTCAGTATTAATGGTCCAGGAAGTGTTCAACCATCCGACCGGAAGAGATGCCCCTTGCAGTGGAGTTGGCTCACAGATGACGCAGTGGCTTGATTGCTGGACTAAGACAGGTGAGAATAGTGTATGAAACCTAACATTTATTGGTAAATACATTGATAATGGTAATATTGATGAGAAGGATGCTTACAGTCAGTATACAAGTGTTAAGTACGTTATGGACGGTGATTTCTAGTATTTTCTTGCATTTTGAAGAACAGACCAATTCACGTTGGAATTCACTCCCCTGCACCCTTATTTATTGATATGACCCCAAGCTTACTTTTGTGTTTTTGAAATGTATTTGCCTTTTGTAATTAAGTCATTTTATTTAGGTTGGTGGTATGGGGCTACAATATCAGGTTTGTTTACACCAGATCCTGTGGACAACATCATCAACAAAGTTATGTATTTTGTAGACCTTTTTTTAATACGTTGTTAATAGTTGAAAAGAAATCAGTTATGCATTTTGAATTGTGACAAAAGGTTCATAATGTGCACCATTTTGATTAATGTAGTGTGTGTGTTTTTTTTAAAAACAAAAGTTTAAAAAAAGAATGTTTCAATAAGTAGGTCACTAAATACTTCATGAGCTTATCATTTATAAACTTTAATCTATTATCTTAAAATGAAATGTTCATTATAAAACCAATTAATTTCAGAAAAAATATCTGTATTTAAAACTCAAATTACTTTCTAAAGAAATACATAAACATTGAAAAGGCATTTTCTGTTGGTTTTTGAAATCTTATCGTGAAAATGCAAAAGGCACCAGCATGTTTCCCAAGATCTCTTAAACCGACCCGCGTAACGGAAAATGTTTACTTCACTTTTTATGTATATCATTGTATAGTAATAATCGGGGTGGCTTTGTGGTTTTAGTTTGAAAATTGTTAATAATAGACTATTAGGAGAGGCTCGTGAAGTAAAAAAAAATATAAGAAATTTAAGTAATGGCAATATATTTTTAAAAAACAAATTTATAAATAATTTTCACTAGTTTTTGTTTATAACCACTTGAATACATGTTTTACATTTGTTTAATTGATTTTGAGACTTGTATTTATTATTAGAAATTAAAACTTTATTTTGAATGAATCAAATGCTTTTGTTCAATGTTTCAGTATCCATGGTACCGGAAGTGTCCAACCATCCGAACGGAAGAGATGCCCCTTGCAGTGGAGTTGGCTCACAGATGACGCAGTGGCTTGACTGCTGGACTTGGACAGGTGAGAATAGTGTATGAAACCTAACATGTATTGGTAAATACATAGATAATGGTAATATTGATGAGACTGATGCTTAGTCAGTGTACAAGGGTTAAATATGTTATGTACGGTGATTTCTAGTATTTTCTTGCATTTTGAAGAACAGACCAATTCACGTTGGAATTCGCTTCCCTGCACTCTTGTTTATTGATTAAACCCCTACCTTGCCTTTGAGACCTCAAAATGTATTTGCCTTTTGTAATTAAGCTATTTTATTTAGATTGGTGGTATGGGGCTACAATGTCAGGTTTGTTTACACCAGATCCTGTGGAGAACATCATCAACAAAGTTATGTATTTTGAAGAAGCTTTCGTTAATACGTTCATAAAAGTTGAAACATATTTGTTATTCATTTTGAATTATGGCAAAATGTAAATGATGTGCACCATTTTGATTAATGTAATTTTTTTTGAAAAAAAAAACAGAATAGCTTAAAAAGGAGTGTTTTCAATAAGTACGTCACTTAATATTTCATGAGCTGATCATTTATAAACTATAATCTATTAACTTAAAATGAAATGTTCATCATAAAATCAATTATTTTCAGAAAAAATATCTTTATTTAAAACTGAAATTACTTTCAAAGGAAATACATAAAAATTGAAAAGGCATTTTCTGTTGGTTTTTGAAATCTTATAGTGAAAATGCAAAAGGCACCAGCATGTTTCCCAAGATTTCTTAAACCGAACACGAGCAGCAGAACATGTTTTCTTCCCTTTTTATGTATATCATTATATTATAATAGTGTGGGTGGCTTTGTGGTTTTAGTTTGAAAATCGTTAATAATAGACTGGTAGGAGAGGCTCATGAAGTGAAAAAATATAAGAAATTTAAGTAATAGCAATATATTTTTAATAAACCTATTTATAAATATTTGCTATGACTATTGTTTATAAGCACTTGAATTCATATGTTTTATATTTGTTTAATCGATTCCGAGACTTGTTTTTATTATTAGAAATGTAAACTTTATTTTGAATGAATCTAATGCTTTGGTTCAATGTTTCAGTATCCATGGTACCGGAAGTGTTCAACCATCCGACCGGAAGAGATGTCCCTTGCAGTGGAGTTGGCTCACAGATGACGCAGTGGCTTGATTGTTGGACTTGGACAGGTGAGAATAGTGTATGAAACCTAACATTTATTGGTAAATACATTGATAATGGTAATATTGATGAGAATGATGCTTTCAGTCAGTATACAAGTGTTAAGTACGTTATGGACGGTGATTTCTAGTATTTTCTTGCATTTTGAAGAACAGACCAATTCACGTTGGAATTCACTCCCCTGCACCCTTATTTATTGATATGACCCCAAGCTTACTTTTGTGTTTTTGAAATGTATTTGCCTTTTGTAATGAAGTCATTTTATTTAGGTTGGTGGTATGGGGCTACAATGTCAGGTTTGTTAACACCAGATCCTGTGGACAACATCATCAACAAAGTTATGTATTTTGTAGACGTTTTCGTTAAAACGTTGTTAATAGTTTAAAAGAAATCAGATATGCATTTTGAATTATGGCAAAAGGTTAATGATGTGCACCATTTTGATTAATGTTGTTGTTTTTAAAAACAATAGTTTAAAAAAAGAATGTTTCAATAAGTAGTTCACTAAATACTTCACGAGCTGATCATTTATAAACTATAATCTATTAACTTAAAATGAAATGTTCATCATAAAATCAATTATTTTCAGATTTTTTATATATATTTTTAAAGTTCAAATTACTTTATAAAGAAATACATAAAAATTGAAAAGGCATTTTCTGTTGGTTTTTGAAATCTTATAGTGAAAATGCTAAAAGGCACCTGCATGTTTCCCAAGATTTCTTAAACCGAACACGAGTAGCAGAAAATGTTTACTTCCCTTTTTATGTATATCATTATATTATAATAGTGGGGGTGGGTTTGTGGTTTTAGTTTAAAAAATGTTAATAATAGACTGGTAGGAGAGGCTCATGAAGTAAAAAATATAAGAAATTTAAGTAATAGCAATATATTTTTTTTTAAAACCTATTTGTAAAGAATTTTCAATAATTTTTGTTTATGACCACTTGAATTCATATGTTTTACATTTGTTTAATCGATTCTGAGACTTGTATTTATTATCAGAAATGTAAACTTTATTTTGAATGAATTAATTGCTTTTGTTAAATGTTTCAGTATTGATGGTCCAGGAAGTGTTCAACCATCCGACCGGAAGAGATGCCCCTTGCTGTGGAGTTGGCTCACAGATGACTCAGTGGCTTGATTTTTTGGACTTGGACAGGTGAGAATAGTGTATGAAACCGAACATTCATTGATAAACACATTGATAATGGTAATATTGATGAGAACGATGCTTACTCTCCGTGTACAAGGGTTAAGTATGTTATGGACGGTGATTTCTAGTATTTTCTTGCATTTTGAAGAACCGACCAATTCACGATGGTATTAACTCCCCTGCACCCTTATTTATTCATAAGACCCCAAGCTTAATTTTGTGTTTTTAAAATGTATTTGCCTTTTGTTATTAAGCTATTTTATTTAGGTTGGTGGTATGGGGCTACAACATCAGGTTTGTTAACACCAGATCCTGCGGACAACATCATCAACAAAGTTATGTATTTTGTAGACCTTTTTTTTAAAACGTTGTTAATAGTTGAAAAGAAATCAGTTATGCATTTTGAATTGTGGCAAAAGGTTAATAATGTGCACCATTTTGATTAATGTAGTGTGTGTGTTTTTTTTAAAAACAATAGTTTAAAAAAAGAATGTTTCAATAAGTAGGTCACTAAATACTTCATGAGCTGATCATTTATAAACTTTAATCTATTATCTTGAAATGAAATGTTCATTATAAAACCAATTAATTTCAGAAAAATATCTGTATTTAAAACTCAAATTACTTTCTAAAGAAATACATAAAAATTGAAAAGGCATTTTCTGTTGGTTTTTGAAATCTTATCGTGAAAATGCAAAAGGCACCAGCATGTTTCCCAAGATCGCTTAAACCGACCCGCGTAACGGAAAATATTTACTTCACTTTTTATGTATATCATTGTATAGTAATAATCGGTTTGGCTTTGTGGTTTTAGTTTGAAAATTGTTAATAATAGACTATTAGGAGAGGCTCGTGAAGTAAAAAAAAATATAAGAAATTTAAGTAATGGCAATATATTTAAAAAAAAATATATAAATAATTTTCAATAATTTTTGTTTATAACCACTTGAATTCATATGTTTTACATCTGTTTAATTGATTTTGAGACTTGTATTTATTATTAGAAATGTAAACTTTATTTTGAATGAATCAAATGCTTTTGTTCAATGTTTCAGTATCCATGGTACCGGAAGTGTCCAACCATCCGAACGGAAGAGATGCCCCTTGCAGTGGAGTTGGCTCACAGATGACGCAGTGGCTTGACTGCTGGACTTGGACAGGTGAGAATAGTGTATGAAACCTAACATGTATTGGTAAATACATAGATAATGGTAATATTGATGAGACTGATGCTTAGTCAGTGTACAAGGGTTAAATATGTAATGTACGGTGATTTCTAGTATTTTCTTGCATTTTGAAGAACAGACCAATTCACGTTGGAATTCGCTTCCCTGCACTCTTGTTTATTGATTAAACCCCTACCTTGCCTTTGAGACCTCAAAATATATTTGCCTTTTGTAATTAAGCTATTTTATTTAGATTGGTGGTATGGGGCTACAATGTCAGGTTTGTTTACACCAGATCCTGTGGAAAAAATTATCAACAAAGTTATGTATTTTGAAGAAGCTTTCGTTAATACGTTCATAAAAGTTGAAAAATATTTGTCATTCATTTTGAATTATGGCAAAATGTAAATGATGTGCACCATCTTGATTAATGTATTTTTTTTTGAAAAAAAAACCAACAGAATAGCTTAAAAAGGAGGGTTTTCAATAAGTACGTCACTTAATATTTCATGAGCTTATCATTTATAAACTATAATCTATTAACTTAAAATAAAATGTTCATCATAAAATAAATTATTTTCAGAAAAAATATCTTTATTTAAAACTGAAATTACTTTCTAAGGAAATACATAAAAATTGAAAAGGCATTTTCTGTTGGTTTTTGAAATCTTATAGTGAAAATGCAAAAGGCACCAGCATGTTTCCCAAGATTTCTTAAACCGAACACGAGTAGCAGAACATGTTTACTTCCCTTTTTATGTATATCATTATATTATAATAGTGGCGGTGGCTTTGTGGTTTTAGTTTGAAAATTGTTAATAATAGACTGGTAGGAGAGGCTCATGAAGTGAAAAAATATAAGAAATTTAAGTAATAGCAATATATTTTTAATAAACCTATTTATAAATATTTGTTATGACTATGGTTTATAAGCACTTGAATTCATATGTTTTACATTTGTTTAATCGATTCCGAGACTTGTTTTTATTATTAGAAATGTAAACTTTATTTTGAATGAATCTAATGCTTTGGTTCAATGTTTCAGTATCCATGGTACCGGAAGTGTTCAACCATCCGACCGGAAGAGATGCCCCTTGCTGTGGAGTTGGCTCACAGATGACTCAGTGGCTTGATTTTTTGGACTTGGACAGGTGAGAATACTGTATGAAACCTTGTGTTTATTGGTAAATACATAGATATGGTAATATTAATGAGTCACTGTACAAGTGTTGAGTATGAAATGGACTGTGAATACTAGTATGTTCTGTTGTTGCTGTTACTCTAAAGGATGATGATAGTGGTATTCATTCGCTATCAAGTTTGCAGGAACATAGTAATAAACACGATGGAAAGCCTTATTGAATTGATTTTGTATTCAATTTTAGCCCCAAGGACAAAACACAGACCTGGCTTTCGTATAATGCGCTTTTGGAGTTGGCTATGTGTGACGTCTCACTGATGACACAATGGGTGACCCTTCACAGTTGATACAATGGGTGACACCTCACAGATGACACAAAGGTCTGCTTGCTGGATTGGATCAGATAGGTGTGAAATATTTATGAAACTTTATCATGGTAATACAATAATATTGGCTGATATTGAGAAAAAATGTTTAATAAGTATAATAGTATTATTATGTTATGGATAGTGTTTAATGGTCTTGAATAACGGCAATATCTTTTATTTGGATACTCTGCATGGAAATTTGACCTTTTTGTGGTCCCAATATATATGCAAAAAGCTACAAAAACATGCTCAGTAGCAAAAAGTTTAAACATAAACCCGGTTTAGTGGCAATGGGCAACGCCGAAGACATAGAACACAAATTCACAAACAAGAAACATAGAACAGCACACAACTCTACAAACAGCACAGTGCATAAATACTATATATATATACAATTGGTATGTTTATCAAGAATTGTTAAGTACCGCCTTGGAACGGTCAGTAAAATGTAAATTTACTGGGGGGTTAAACCAGTTTATGTGCAAACCTCACTCTTATCCCAACAATTCTTAATAAAGATAACACGCAAAAGATAAATCTTATCAAAGTATACATCAACTTGAGGAAACTTATCAATAAAACAAATAATAATAAAAAATGAAAAGGTAAACCCCAAGTACTTCAATGATTAGAGATCCCAACTCTATCTGCAGACGGAGGGAAACAATACCTTTTTGAAATGTTAAGGAAGACATTATGAATATTCTCATATTTTTTTCTTTTTTCTCTTTCAGAGAAAATAGTGGATGCCTTTTCACGGGAAACACGAGAAACAGAATGGAAACAACACTTTCAAAACCTTGACATAATATGTTCGGGGCTTGTGTTGGGCTTGCATAAGGATTTTATCATTCAGATATAAATTGTTTTTTGGTCCACAGTGATTTGATGGGAATGAACTCCTGCTTTGGTGTCATTTGACTTGTACAAAATTTAGTGGCATTTAACCTTAAATATATTAATGCCTAAATAGAGGCCTCTACATAGGCATTTCGAGATTTTCTGACATTGTTAAATCGCAGTAATTCATAGTTATTTTATGCTAGATAGTCGGTAGGAGTGACCCCTTTGATTAATCTGAAAATAAAAAAAATATATTTTAGGTTAAATGTCACTAAATTTGGTACAGGTCAAATGACACCAAAGCTGGAGTTCATACCCATCAACTCACTGTGATTTGGTCAACTGACTTCCCGCTGTATACACCTAATTCATTTTGTATTGCAAAGGGTATATTTAATATAATATTGTATGTGCATCATAAATTTGAAACCAGACAAATGAATGAGGCTCGACATTCATACTTTGTGAGCCGACACTTGGCAAATGAGCACAGGTTTCCAGAGTTAACCGTCTCTGGTTTTGCCTGGCCGGTCGGTAGAGCAGCTCAGGACTTTTGCAGCCAGTGTTTGCTTCGGTGATAGTGTGCTTGTTTTACATATATTGACATGTGCACAGCTCAGGACTTTTGTAGCCAGTGTTTTCTTCAGGGCTATAGTGTGCTTGTTGTACAAATCTCTACATGTGTTTCTTTGTCGGCTGCACGTCATCTCTTAATAAACTACTTGTCTGGTATTTTATATTTGTGTTGTTTTTAGTTAAAACAAAATAAACCAAGAACAATTTATTTGACTTCAAATTCATCATTTAGAAAATAATTTATTATAAATTAGTATTATTACTACTGCGCTTCAATCCCAGGGGGTGTATTGGACACTAATAGATTGTTCAGTTTCGGATTGCACGGGGCAATAGCTGGGGGAAAATCGAAATCTGATAAAAAAAACACCAAGAGTAGAACATGACATATGGAACAAAACGTAGTAGTAATAACCATTTCATTATATACATTACTGGTTTAGACTCATGATATCAAAATGAATGTATTTTTTATGGCGTATCATAACAGCAGTTTTGTTTCTGTAATTGAACTTTTATAATACACCACCATTCTAATTGAACGTAATAAATGTTAAAATGATTATTTTCTTTGTCTACTTTTTCGATGAGTAAAGATTTAGCTAAATATATATTGTTTGAGTACTCGGCTTATTAAGTATTGAGTAAGGTCCAAGTGTCACTTGGTTACCCAGAACGGGAGAGATGTTTGCGTTTAGCTTTTTGTTATAATGTAGTTTGTCCTGCCACTAAATCGAAAATTGCTTGAAGGATTTGATTGAAACTTAGAATAGAAACTTGATGGTGTAGGAAAGTTATACTGGGGCACTGTATTGCAGAGTAAAATTATCTCCCCTTGTCTATTTTGTTGATGATGCAATTAGAGTGCAAAAACTACTTGAAGAAATTTAAAATCATGCTGACAAGCATTTGTATGAAGTTTCATTTGTGAAGGTGCAACACTTGGCGCTACATGCGATAAAAACATGTGACATACAGTAAATGACAAAATGTGACATGACATATTATACTTCTTTACCTGTTGAGCTGGTGGTATATAAAATCGACTTGCCATTTGTGACGTTTTTTAGTGGCCGCCCCGACAGGCAAATGGTTGTGCATTTACTTTGGACGCGGAAAATCATTACTCGCACAGATATACCGTTTTGACATTTTTTTTTTTGTCTTGGAACGAGCCATATTTTGGGAATATGCATGGAAACCAGTTACATAAGACTGCTGACAAAAACTTAGATCGCAGATTTTTATATTTAAGTCGAAAAATGATGTGTCATGCATTTTTCTTAAACCGTTAGTAAGAGCAAAACTTTGCTCTTTCCAAGACAAAAATAATAAAAAGTTGTAAAAACGGTATATCTGTGAGAGTGCAGCTTGAAGTTAATAAGTTTTTAAGATTTCTTCAATCATTACTGTAGGAACTTTAAATCTACAAACAAACTTGATCAGGGCTTCACGGAGTGTGTCGCAATTATGATCATGGAATCATTTACGGGTTCACAAAAAACTATAAAATTTGAAAAGCTAGAGAGTATAACTACGTTTGTTGGAAGTATATATACACAACGACGAATTTCTAATTGGCCTAGTTTTTATCATACTTTAGGAAAAGTATTTGAAGAAAAATACAAATAACCAAATATAAGTTTGACACGATTTATTCCTAACACGTAAAACAAAACTTCATTGAAATTTGATCACGGGAACAAACTTAATACAGAGGATTAACATTGACACCCTTAAAACAAAAATTGCAAGATTAAATCACGTTGTGTTTGATTTTGTTTTAATACTTTGTATGTCCACACAAATTACAGCGAGGCACCTTGTCATTGATACAATGTATTTGTGAAGATACTGTTGTGGAATGGCTGCCCAAATGTAGTGAAAAACACGCGTGAGCACCCTGAGATTTGGTTGCAGCGGCTGGGCACGCGCGCTTGATTGGATTTAAATCCAGACTTTCTGCAGGCCATTGGAGTGTTCGTACGTTGTTTGTTACAAGCATAACTTGTGTGCTTCTAGCCGCGTGATATGGTGCGTTATCCTGTGCCAACACCATACCGCGATTGGCACGGATATGAGGTAGAAGAACCGGCTGAATGACGTCATTCTGATACCTCATCGCGTTCATGTTTCCTTGAATGAGTTTTTGTGTGCATTCGCGGAAACTCAAGCTCACAGCATAATGGATCCATCCCCGAAGTTATCCAATTCTACCAGACATTTCTCATTGTTCCGCTCACCCCGACGGCGATATATGCGAGCCTCTGTCATTCCCACGTAGTGTGATGCGTGTTTAATTTAAACACAGTATTTCTACCTTACGAGACGATAGTTGATCACTGTCAATCTTTTAGCACTCACCAGTCATTAAATATTTGTGTTTTCCGCAATTAAATTACCATCTTGTTATCAGTAATTGTTTCCATAAATGCATTAGTTAGTAGTTAAAGGTATATCACTCAGAATTTAAGTTTGTTATACATGTTTATGTATTGATTTTCAATATGAATGTCACTTTAAACTATAGGGACATTTTAAATCAACACTTTTAATGCAGTAAGAATAAGTTGGGACATAATCAATATTTAATTTAAGCAGTTTGGAAGAAATTTTTGTTTATAATAAATATGTCCTTAGTCCCAAAAGTGTGTGACGTGGCTTTATATATGATTGATAAATATAACAAAAACAGTTTTTTAAAGTTTTTATTTCTTCAAAAACAATTTACAAACTAAAAACAATTTGCACTTAAAATACCAAGGTGCAAAGTTAATGCTTAACAATAAATCAAGTACATAATATCATATACTGACATATCCTAAAAAGCAATATGGGTCAATTAACTGCAAACATACAGGATTTCACATCTTCTACATTTTACAATCTGCAACATTTTTTGCACAGATATCTACATACAATACATCAAAACAATTATGGCAAACTGCTGTTAAGAGATTCTTCCAACATTATATATCCACTGGAATAGTTGCAGATCAGGATTATAAATAATCTGGTTTTCCAAAGATAATTCCCACCCCCTCCGGTTCAAACAAAATTGTACCGTTATATTATTATACTACACACTTTCCTTTGGGAACAATAGGATCACTGATCTGTTAAAAGAATTGCAATAAATAAGAATTGCAATTTTACCATTACTTTTTAAGTTAATAACTTTTCAGAGTTACAAAAGTATAAGTAGCACCAGCAAAGAAAAAACGAAAAGGGATTCTTTTTGGTAAGCCATCTGCAGTTTAAATTGAGCTAAAGTTATAGATGCCAGTAACACTCTTAGAAAAAAAATGTCACCGGCAAAGAGAAAATTAAAAGGGACCAGTTTTGGTTAGCCATTTACATTTTAAATTGAGCTAAAGTCATCTATCACACTCATAGAAAAACAAAAATGGCACCAGAATTTTTTTTTTTTTAAAAGGGATCCTTTCAGGTATGCCCTTTATGGCTTTGTTTTCGGAAAGTCACCTTTTCACAATTTTAAAAGCATTGGTGACACCAAGGAATTGGCTTTGTCAGCTCCGAGCAAAACTTCCACAATTTTCAGGGCAAACTCGAAAGTGGTACCCGGTCCGCGACTTGTAATCAGTTTTCCATCTTGTACCACTCTGTCTTCTGAGTACTGGTACCCAGCTTTAAACAAACACAGATAAAGAGATATAAATAGTACAATATCAACCATTTTCAATGAGATACTAAAATGCCTGACTTTTTATCAATTTTACATTTTTATATCCAAAATTAATAAAGTGAAAGAAAATATAAAATCATAAAATGCAAGTCGAACATTACTTAAGAAAGCTGAGCTACAAATAACAATTTAAAGTACAAATGTGTAATGAAATGAACTCCTATGGTTGTCCTTTTTCCATTCTATCAAGGGGCACATCTCAAAAAATTAAAAGCCAGAGTTATGGGCCTTGCTGAACCCTTGCCTATTGTCTCTGGCATACATACACAACAATTACCATTTTTCTAGATTTGAACAAGGTTTCGCACAACACCGCTGATGATGCTGTCAAATCGCCACCAAGGCTATGAAAATACCTGGACCTTTTTCTTTGAGCAACAGGGATGATACTTTCCTCACAAATTACATGTTGGGATGTATATTGATTATTGTATGGATAATCCAAACATTGCATTAAAACATACAAATGTGTGTCTAGTTGAAATATATATTAAATGTGTGTCTAGTGTGAACATACGAATGTTTGAATGTAGTATAAACATATTATTAATGCATGTAGTGTACACATGAATGTATATATATCTGTAGTTTACACATATGAAAGTATGTCTCAGGCATACACATTTTTCTGTAGTTAGATACATTAGAATATATATACATGTATGAACGTGCATCTGAAATGTAATATACAAACCTGAAGTCATTTTATCCTTGACACTAGGATGCGAGGTCACAGATTTTCCACTTCCAATTTTATGGCTGGCAAGAGCGATTGGGGCTAGGAAAAAACAGGTTCAATACAGTTAAGTATACAAAGAAAACAGATCATTATGTTTAAAGCCTAAAACAGATTGACCAATGAAAATATCGTGTGCATCAATGGTGCCAATTTATTTAACTGTGTAAACAGTTGAAAGCTTATGTTCATGGGAATAACTCTTATATGCGATGCCTGGGTAGAAACCAGTACTGATGCTCCTTTTGAGAAGACTCGAATATATTTTCTCCCATCCCTGATAAGTAGATCCAAGTATTTGGCCATGTTGGAAACGATAAAGAATTTGTGCAGGAGTTTTTACATATCTTTACCGTAAAAGTGATGCCTAATTATTCGAAATGCTCATGTGTTCATGCTGTAATAATTTGAACACAGAAAGGTACACTCGCGTTTTCACAAAAAGGGCTGGCATACTTCATGAAAATTGATTGCATGCTCTCCTGCTTTTTAACAGCATAAACACTTGGGAACAAATGACAATAATCCTTAAACATTTAAGAATACAACAAACCTGCACAGACGGCAGCTACCAGTCTGCCTCCTTTCTCCTGCTCACTCAAGATCTGTCCAACCTCTGCAGACTGTTGTAAAAATGAACAGCTAACATCATAAGTTGATTTAAGTAAACTATAATGAAAGTTCAAACAGTACTGGTGAGAGCTTTAAAGCTGAACTCTCACAGCTTTACTTTTTGGGCAACTTTTTATATATTTTTGTCTTGGAATGAGCCAATTTTGCGTAAGTATCTGCAAACCAGTCATATAATACTGCTGACAAAAGATCAGATTGCAGATTTTCATATTTCCGTCGAAAATTGATAAGAAAAATACATAAAAAATCAATTTTTGAACTAATCTGCAATCTGACTTTTTTCAGCAGTCTTATATCACTGGTTTCTATGCATTTTCATATAAATTGGCTCGTTCCAAGACAAAGAATAAAAAAGTTGTCAAAACGTTCAATCTGTGAGAGTACAGCTTCAAACCATGATGTAAGTAAGACATCTAAGTCGTAAACCTTACACTGCGTAAGAGTGCTATGAGACAGCAAAAAGTCTTACATATTAGATGAATAAAATGAAAATTTAACCTAAAATTTTCTTTTAACCAGCAATGCACTGTATATTGGTTGTATGGTTAGCACAGTGGTTTGTGCACTCGCTTCTCACCTAGGCATCTTTGGTTTGATTCCAGGCCTGGGCGCATGTCAGTTTGGTTTGTAGTCGCCAAGTTGGACATGAGGATTTTTTTCGTGTACTCCGGTTTCCCCCACAACACAAACCCACACTATCACACAACATCGTATCAACAAGAGTGATTGAAAAGTTTCAAAATCTTTGTAAAAATAAATAAGTGTAAATAAGTTTAAAACTAATTAGGATTGAATTTACAAGTAAAAATTTAGTTTAACTAACACTAGCAAGGTTGTTAGCACCCTGAGCTCCCCCAGGACAGACGATAACATCATATGGCCCGTGCTTGCTGGCCTCACCAAGCGACATGTCGGGTACAATCTTCACCTTACGACTACATTCAACCGCCTCTGCGTCGTTCAGCCCAGCTACAGTCACATCAATCTGCAAGCATAAAAATATGTAATAAGGACATATTTCGACATAAAATTGTACAAATAAAGACATGCATTTATAGAAATAGATGAAATTGCAAATGCATTCATATTTTTCTTTTATTCATGATTAATATTTTTCAAAAATTAAGCACATGAAGGGGGACCACTCTTCAATATTTTTTATAACGCAAGGGAGGCAACTGAATGTTTGAGGTGACATTCTCGACTTACCCCGGCCCTTCTAAGCACGTCTACGCTAATGACAGTCTCCATTTCTTCAGCCCCCTCGGAGAGTATCAACAGGGCCTTTGTCATGTTAGCTTGAATTGCGCAAAATCTTCGTACTAGCTGGAAAAAACGGATATTTGTGCTTAATTTGCACAATAACATCAAACCGGAAGTGTCAATTATCCAATAGTTTAATCTCGACTCTGTAATGGTTATTTTTGGTATAAATTATTTTTTAAATAAGCTTGATCTATCTAATTTTAGTTAAAAGACAATATAATATTATTAAAAACATTTATCCAGTAATACTAGATTTTAAGTTTAAAACTATATGTGGAAAAGTAAATACCAGTCACTAGGTTGGAGACTATTGTTGTTTGGTTGTTATGCTCGAACCTGTCAAAGTGAAAATTGATAGTTTTGACAACAATAAACAGGTTCATCAACATCTTTCGGTTCAATAATTCGATGGAAAACAACACATATACAATTTAGATATAATTAAGCCAAGTGTCGTATTGTTCGGATAGGGTAAAAAGTGTGTATTAAGGCTTTATTTCTCCAATTAACCGTTTTCGGCGGGCACCTGTTTTTTTTAATAATTGGCATGCGGTGATAACAGAAAGATGAGTAGAAATACAAAGGCATTCCTCAAGTCCGGTGATGGAGCTTACTATCAGCTCGCCCCGAAAGTGACAACCATTGGGAAGGAAAATTGTGATATCCTCCTGCAGGTATTATACATGTTTATATTTACCACTTGATATATATGTTTTATCACGTTTTAGTTTACTTACTATTATGAACGTGTGAAGATGCATATTGTGAGTGGGTTAGAGCCTGCCGCCTGGTAAGCTCAGTATGTTTGGTAGATCCTCATGCTTGTTTTGTGGTGGGTGTGGGTTTGAGCCCTACGTCAGACACACTTTTCCACTCTGGAGGTTTATAATTAATGCACTTTTCTAGTGTCGGAAGTAAAAGACGTTGGTTAGAGCACTGTGCTAGTGTTCCGGCAATGTGGATTCAAGCCCACCATTGGGCACAATTTTTTTCTCCCAGGTTTACTTTATTGTGCAATGGTTTAGGTTGGTAATGAACAGTCATGCAAAATGGCTTTGCAGGAGTTGTTTTTTGAGAACTGACTGGATTTAACATTATAGAAGCATTATTACTGCATCCAATAAACCAGGTAACAATGGCAAAATTTCCATTAAGTAATGAAAGCAACCTCCAAATTTCCATTCAGTCATCAATTGGCTCTATTAAGGGAGTTCTTTAGAAGATAACACATGCACACTGGTTTATACAGAGACATTTGATAGGAATTTCTCCCTTAAAACTATCATTTGTTTTTGGTGTTCTTACCGATTAGTTTTTTTAAACCATGGTCTTAATATATTATCATGATCTTAATGTTTGACTATGTAGGACACATATATATTATATATAGGGAATACATAAATGGGATGATGTCGCTTAAATCATGGTACAACTTAACAGTGGTACAACTTTTGGGTTGGAAAAACTTCTCCTGTAACCCATTTGTATATTTAAAACCAAGTGTGAAAAATTAGTGAGAAGCATAAAAACCATGGTCATTCTAAATTTTAGCATACATTATTCATGACGTAATTGTACACTACATGTATGTTTGCTAAGAATACACCATTACAAATTGAATTTCTGAATGATCAGCACCAATAGACTTTCATTTACCTAATTGGATCACTTTTTTACATCAATCCAGCCTTGTGTACATGTGTAACTACAAAAATTAGAAAGAAAGTCAACAAAGTTTCATAGCTTTCCCTTGAACACTAATGCATGTGTTAATAATCTCTTAAGCAATAGCAACACTATGTACATATGTCGAAAATATACATGAATACAGCAGTAGACAATAGCTTTTGGTTGTATATTACAAGTAGTACTGATCACCCTAATTTTTCCAGTACCATCTGACGTTTAAGTATACAAGGGAGAAAATATATATGCTATTGTTTTTGGTATGAATCAGCTGTGTGGATCAAATAAAATAATTGCAGTAAATAAAACATTGTTTTTGTCAACATCAGAATGCATAATCTCTATTACATATGTAACATGAAATGTAAGATACAAAAGGCATATAACAAGTCCTTTCACTGTGGCAAAAATCATTTCAAGAGTTACGTCCCTTTATCATGTATGTTTGTATTTTGTAAGTGCATCATTTTCACCTTTTTATCTAAAACAATTTTATATAAACTTTATAAATACTGACATATTTGTAGAACTGTATTTTTTTGTAGACACTTTTGTTAAGATTTTCATGGCAAAACTTTTATCCATATAATTCTGTGACATTATTTAGATATGCAACAGATGTCATGAGATTATTACTTTAAAAATTGCTTCATGTGCACTCACTCATATATTTTTTGTTTACCAGAGTATAATTTCTGTATTAAAAAATGCTTGGCACACGCAACATCTGTAGCAGAAGCCCAGTCATATTGATTAACCACCATCTACATGTGATCTTGATTAATCCATTTCCATTCCCTAGATGTGACCACAGTTATGTGTCACTTAAAGTGTTCCATCAATAATTGATGTTGTATTTGATGAAGTTATTCCAGTGTTGTGAGGCAACTGTTGAAGGCCTCGGCCTCTTAAATAATTGTGATTTTTTAGAATTGCATAAACAATAGTTTTTGTTTCAATTATACAATTTCTCAAATATGGGTGGACTTTTTCATCAGAATGAGCGAATTTGTTCAGTTTTAAATGGACTAGCTGACAGCAATTTTTTTCTAAAATTGTTGATACTTTATTTCATTTTATGAACAAAAAACCTAGTAACTGTCAGATACTTATTTGATAAGAAATTGTAATTCCTGAGTGAAGCCTAATTTGATTGTAACTTATGCTTTTGGGTAAAATAGAGAATATCTTGTCACATTTTGTATTACATTTTGTATTTTGTTTTTATGAAAGCTGCACTCACACAGATTGAACGTTTTGACAGCTTTTTTATTTTTTGTCTTGGAATGAGCGTAAATATCTGCAAACCAGTGATAAAAGACTGGTGACAAAAGATCAGATCGCAGATTTTAATATTTCCATTCCAAATTTAATGAATTATGGCTTAAATCATTAAACCGGTTTAAGAAAAATGCATAAAACATCAATTTTGGAGCGGAAATACGAAAATGTGCGATCTGATCTTTTGTCATCAGTCTTTTGCTCATTCCGAGATAAAAATAAAAAAAGTTGTCAAAACTTTCAATCTGTGAGAGTGCAGCTTTAAAAACAATTTTTGAAAAATAACCTCTTGACACTTCCCTCCTTATGTAAATTCACATCGTCACCAACCACAGTGCATTTTCCATTACACTTCATATATTATAAACAACGAAGAGTATCTGACGATGGTAAATTCATGACAGGGATACAAATGATTTTATTGGTATGCAGTTTGTATATGAACTTAATAATAATATTCTGTCCTCTTTTTTCTCCCATTTAAAGCTGCACTCTCACAGATTTACCATTTTTACAACTTCTTTATTTTTTGTCTCTGAAAGGGCAAATATTTGCGAAGGTATCTGCAAACCATTGATATAAGATTGCTGACAAAAAATCAGATCGTAGATTTTCATATTTACGTTTGAGAATTAATGTTTTATGGCTTAAACCGTTAGTTTGTTATGGTTTAAGAAAAATGCATAAAACATCAATTTTTGAACTTATATATAAAAATATGCGATCTATTGTTTTGTCAGGAGTCTCATATAACTTGTTTCTATGGATCTTTTTGCAAAAATTGGCTCGTTTCAAGACAAACAATAAAAAAAGTTGTCAAAATGTTCAGTCTGTGAGAGTGCAGCTTTAACATTACAAAGATATACTGTTCTACATTGTAGTTATCATATGACGCAAGAAAAGTTAACCCTTTAATGTGGAAACGGGTGAGAAAGCTAAAATATGCAGTGAGGTTCTGCTTTAAAATTGTATATAATAATAACTTGTTTATTTGGCTGATTATTCGAAACTTTGTTAAAGTTAACAATATGATTAACAAAATTGTTGTTAGCTTTTAAATGGAACTAGTTGATGATGTGCTCATCTATTTAAATAAAACAAGTAAAGATGAAACAGTTGGCTCAAATCTGGTTAGAAATACTGCAGATCACAAGTGCAGTGACGTTCCGTAAGCTATAGCTCAGTGTGTGTAAACAACGTGATAAATTGCGTCATAAATGCTACATCGCAAGGCAATATTTTGCTTGGAATGAAGACTTTAAACAAAGATAACTTCACTATTTCTTCACCATTTTAAATGAAACATAGCACAGTCTACGCCTCTTGCATAGCCCCACCTTCGGTCTTTTACTTAAGTTCGATAATAAGAGCTTAGTTTCTTAAAACACTTTGACAAACCTTTTAACAATACGGCCGTCTGACGGAGCATTGGCAAAATATTGTTTTGGAAACAGGTTTGTCGGAGTGTTTGATGAAACTAGTCACCTTATTTAACTTCGGTAATAAAACGAAGGCGGGGCTCTTTAAGCGCCATAGACTGCCTTTTGTTTTATTAAAAATGGTGTAGTAAAAGAAAAGTTATCTTTGATTTAAGTCTTTATTTTAAGCTAAATGTTGCCTTCCGACGTAGCATATATGACCTAATTTATGACGTGGTATACACACACTGAAGTGTATACATTTAACTTCCAGGTCAATACAGATTTGAAAGTTAACAATGATGACGTTAACAACGTTGTTAACTTAGACAAAATTCTGAAAACTTAGCCATTAATATTACATGTAGCTTTGTTTGACTGACATTATACTTTGTATTGATGTGGTATTTGTGTACCCTAAACCAAAGCAAAACCTCAAACAATTTTGGCCTTTAGGCTGCATTTACAATGTATGTTAAACTGTATATTCTATGTACTCTTTTACAGTACAGTGTTGTATTATATATGTTACATATATATCAAATTTTGTATTGTTCCACACTTTTTAGCAATGAAATACAAACTTGCACACATTATTTAGGTATCTCTGTATGTACATACAAATTATAGATTGCACTTGATTTTGTAAAAAAAAACCGCACAAATATCTAAAAGGTTGAAAGTGGTGTAGTGGTTACATTGTCCTCCTCTCACCCAAGAGGTTGTTGGTTTGATCCCCAACAGGGTGAGGGTGGTCCAGTGGTTAAGGTGTACACCTCTCATGCAGCCAAGAGGTTGTGGGTTCAATCCCCTCCAGAGTGAGATTTGAAGAGTATTTAAAGCTGTCCACCTCTCAGCCTAGAGATTGTGGGTTCAATCCCCACCAGAGTGAGAGTGGTAGAGAGTTTAAGCTGTCCACCTTTCATGCAGCCAAGAGGTTATAGATTCAATCCACACCAGAGTGAGAGTGGTAGAGAGTTTAAGCTGTCCACCTTTCATGCAGCCAAGAGGTTATAGATTCAATCCACACCAGAGTGAGAGTGGTAGAGAGTTTAAACTGTCCACCTTTCATGCAGCCAAGAGGTTATAGATTCAATCCACACCAGAGTGAGAGTGGTAGAGAGTTTAAGCTGTCCACCTCTCAGCCACGAGGTTCTTGGTTTGATCCCCACCAGAGTGAGAGTGGTCCAGTGGTTAAGCTGTCCACCTCTCAGCCAAGAAGTTGTGGGTTCAATCCCCACCAGAGTGAGAGTGGTAGAGAATTTAAGCTGGCCACCTCTCAGCCAAGAAGTTGTGGGTTTAATCCACACCAGAGTGAGAGTGGTAGAGAATTTAAGCTGTCCACCTCTCAGCCAAGAGGTTGTGGTTTCAATCCCCACCAGAGTGAGAGTGGTAGAGAGTTTAAGCTGTCCACCACTCATGCAGCCAAGTGGTTGTGGATTCAATCCCCACCAGAGTGAGAGTGGTAGAGAGTTTAAGCTGTCCTCCTCTTACTCAAGAGTTTGCTGGTTTGATCCCCACCAGAGGTATGCTTATTCCCTCTAAAAAAAGTAACAGTACTGGTTTATTCAAGAAAATGGACTTCAGCTTACAGTTGTCATCCAAATCTAGATACAATAAATAAATAGGAATTAGAAATCCAAAGGCAAAAAATATTGAAGGATTATCACAACTATTTATCTTGTTTAAGGGGATGTGTTTTGATATATGAGAATAAAACAATCTGCACTGTGTGCAGAATGATGTGGCATTAAAGGGACTAGATGGTCCCGAAATCGTCAAATACCGTATTTCCTCAAAATAAGCCTAGAATTGTCAATATGTGTTAGTAGGAGGCTGATAATACTTCACAGAATATTTCTGTGTAAGTTTTTGACAATTTTCTTTTTTTATTGCAATTTTATCTTATGGTCCCTTTATGTACTACAGAAACATACATGATTTATGTTTTAATCCCTGCTTTAAAGATTTTGCTTAATCCATCTTTGTATATATCTATATATATATATATATGCTTGATCACCAATTTTTTTTCTATCTTCAGACAAACGGCGTTGACCAACAACATGCGATAATCGAATACAGTGAACAAGAGGATTGTTATGTTTTACAAGACCTCAATAGTGGGCAGGGGACCTACGTTAACGATGTACGCGTACAGAATGCCGCTGTTCGTCTTGCCCCAGGTGACGTCATCAGATTCGGTTACTGTGGACAGCCTTATGAACTTAACATCGATAACCCTCCACCGGTAGGTCGATTTTTTGTCACAGGGAAACTTAATATGTTGGTTTTTGTCATAAGAGTGTTCTACTGTATGAAATATATGAATGTACATTTTAACAGCAGTTAAATAATTAGCTCCCATTTCTCGAACAATCTTAAGTCTCTTATAACAGGATGAAGCTTAGCTCAAGGAAATTATTTAAAGAATAATCATGATAAAAAATTTTGGTTTTAAAGATTTAGTTTAAACAAGTAAGATGGCTTACCTGTTATGGTTAAGATATTTCGAGAAATTGGGGACTCACAGTGTTGTATTTATTGCACAATGGGATGTTTAGTGTGTTTTTAAGCAAGTTTTTTTATTCCAATGCTTGCGTGCATTATTTTACTTTTAGCTTCAAAACGTACACATTATTGACATGACGCTGAAACACCCTGATATTAAAATGACTGTAAAGACAATGGAGAGATTCATTAACTTGTGTCACATGATGACCTGGACCAACAAATGCACGTTGACTTGGTTTCAAAATATTCTTTTGTTTAACTACTAAGTAATTATCGAGGGGAAGACGTGTTCTGATTTCAGCCTCATGTCAATTGCTGTTCTTGAATAGTCAATCCAAAAAATATGTACTGTGTAAAGCTTGTGTTGTGATTCTTGTCAAACTATTAGTAAATTGGCTTGGTTGAAAACAGCTCCTTCTATTGTCAGATTTTGCACCCAAATCACTAAAACTACTATCCATTTGATATCTGGAAAGTGTTAATCACTATTTCGTTCAGTGTAGAAACAGTAGCTGACCTTTCCAGGCAAAATTATGCAATGTAAAATGCGCCAATAGGCGTAAAAGAACTACATGGCTTTGTTCTATCTCAAAACTATAAGTGTTTTTTGATATCTTTCGTCACTGAATTTTATATTTAGTCACTGAATTATTAGTAAGCAATCTTTATTTTTGAAAATTAATTAAAATTAGTCGACTCTGTGTAATATTATTTCTGACAAAAATCACAACAATTTTATGTTACTAATGATATATGCTAATTTTCTAGACTAGATTATATAAATGTGTTTTAGACCAAATTAATAATACATCTATTGTGTCTGTCATGAATACCTTATACATGTGTATCATAATATCATATTATCGAAATTTAATGTCTGTGCCACTGCAAATTAAATCCACACTGGATCATGCAAAAAAAATCCTCCAATGCAGGACCCGAAATCAGCAATCTTTTTTGTAAAGCTCTTACATTAAACAGATTTAAATAAAATATCACAGAATATATAAATATCAAATAATTATTCTTTACTAGACAGATTGTCCATGTTTTTATTATGATACATGTATAGATATGACCATATATCATCAGTTATTCATTGTGTAATAATATTGTTTGTGTTTCCATGGCAACAGCCCCAAATGGTGACAACATATCACACAAACAATGTAGGTATCCCCCAACCCACCCGCTGTAGTCATAGCAACCCTTGTAACCATAGTAACTGTCCTAGTTATTTTGTTCATTTTGTTAATGCAAGGAAAAAGTATATATTTTAGCTTGGTTATCTAGTTATACTGCATGCTTGCTATATATATTTTTAGCTTGGTTATACAGTTTAACTGGATGCTTGCTATATATTTTAGCTTGCTTTTTTTTATTCCATGCGTTTTATAAGTTAAATAGTTATCGAGTTACATGTATACTGCATGCTCGCTATATATTTTTAGCTTGCTTTTTCTTTTTTTTTTAAAATGTATATGTTTAATCTGTATATAGTCTTGGACTATGCATATTTGGGTGTATTAGATAGCAAATTAAGAGGTACATGAACATTGTTGCTGTTTTAATTGAGGTATTTTTTTAAGTAGGGCTTTAAATGGTTGTTATTTTTATTTTTTATTTTAAACAAAATAATTACAAAAGCACAGTGTATTCACACCTTGGCTAAAATTGTTGCAATAGCTCCCATGACAACTTGTCTGTGTTGAATGTACAAGTATATAGATCGGGAGGCCAGGTTTGTTTTAATGTTATATGTCAATAAACCCCAATGCTTTGACTCTTCAGAAGTCCTTGAGCAAATACCGGCTTCACTATTGGTTTAAGTACTGGAATTAGATTTCTTTTTAAACATTTATTAATGAATGGGAGTTTTTCAAGAGGTATAAGCTTAATATTTCATTATACTGCGCTAGACAGTTTAAATGAATGCTTGTGAGAATTGCATATGGTACTGAATTTAAGTTGAGCTTTTATTATACAGTTTTGTTAAAACTCTATTATTCATTTGCATTGAATGAGTAACATTTTAATTATGAAAAATATGCTCAATTGCCATTTTGGTTTAGTTGAAACTAATTTATTTGAGGACGTTGAGAAAATCAAATAATTACAACTTTATATAATTCACTTGCTTCAAGGTCTAAGATTTTTGTGTTGTGGGGGAATCTGGAGTATCCAGAGGAAACCCACCTGTCTGGCTTGGTGATCACAAACCCAACATGCACCTAGACTGGGAATCGAACCTGGTTGCTTAGGTGAGAAGGGAGTGCACTTACCACTGTGCTCACAGTACGCACAAATTTCCGTTTTTTACATATCCATGATGTTTTAGTTCAATTCATACAACAATTTGCCATGGAAACGTTTTGAAAGTCGGCCATTTCTTTTCTCTTTTTTTTTGGCAAGACAAGACAGAACCTAGTGTCTGTTACCATGGTTCTATCTTCTGTTACACTTTATACATACAGTTCAAAAAAAGAGTTAAAAAAGCTCGTTATAACTCATGTATATGAATATGCATGAGGCAGGGGAGACAACTTTTCCTTAATAAGTCTGTATTGTTAGTTGTCTCCCCCAGCTAGTGATCAAAATTCACACGTACACTTTAAAGTTTCGCAACCCCTCCAATAAGTTTGAACAACTTGAGAATGCTGTAAATTTTAGCTGCAAAATTCACATGTACACATTAAAGTTTCGCAACCCCTCCAATAAGTTTTGAACAACTTGAGAATGCTGTAAATTTTAGCTGCAAAATTCACATGTACACATTAAAGTTTCGCAACCCCTCCAATAAGTTTTGAACAACTTGAGAATACTGTATATTTTAGCTGCAAAATTCACATGTACACTTAAAAGTTTCGCGTCCCCTCCAATAAGTATTGAACAACTTGAGAATACTGTAAATTTTAGCTGCAAAACTCACATGTACACTTAAAAGTTTCGCGTCCCCTCCAATAAGTTTTGAACAACTTGAGAATGTTGAAAATTTCAGCTACAAATTTATTTCATGAATACATTATTGTATGCTTAGTATGGTCAAAAAAGGCATGATCTTTTGACTTTTAATCTCATAAATCAATGAATTAAATCTGATAAATATTTAGCCAAAGATTACCGATGATATAAAGGGCCATGAATCATATTATATGCATATTGTATCAGCTTATAGATTATTTCAATGGCTTTTTTCATGCTAATTAAGCAATATAAGAAATAAATTTTAACCCATTGAATTTATTAATTGTAAGTTATGCAGAGGCGATTGGTTTAATGAGAAAAAAAGTCAAGACAGTGCATGCAAACCAAATTATTTTTTGGAAAAAGAGCCAGGGCCTTTTTTGACGATATTTGGAATTATAATTTTGCCTAGAAATGAACAACTACTTTAAAAAAAAAAGGACAAAAAAAGATAATAGAATGTTATAAAGTTGTTTTTTTTAAAATGCCATTTCATCCAAACAAATCAGTCCATTTCTTTCTTTTTTCATCTTTTTTTAAAAACATAAATTTTGGAATTGGATTTTCACATTAGATTAAAAGGAGATGCTTAAGCATAGGGAATTGGGTGGACTTTGGTCCCCATACAGAAAAAAATGCTGTAGTTTATTTTAAACAGAAAAAGGGACTGAAATGCATGCTATCATTAAACTTTATATTATAATGTTATTAATTAGGTGATTTCATATTGTCCGAGGTTAGCTATATTTGCCTGAACCCTTAAGAACAGTTCCTATATTTGGCGAGTTTTTTAGCCATTCAAAACAGCGGAAACTGATATTGGTCGAGTTTGGATGATGATTGGCTGAGTTTTGGCGTATATTGTTCTCAATTGTTTGGTATTGGTACCACAATTGTCACCATGTCGTGTCAAATACGTAATAGTTGATTAATAATTATGTATTTTGTGCATGCTGAATATTACAATACAGGTATAATATTATATTATAAAGCATATATATTTCCATACTTTGCTTTATATAAATGAAGAACACATAAAACAATCCAGATATTTAGAATTAGCGGACCTTTGATTATTATATACTTTTTACTAGAACCCTTTAGAAATCTTGATGATATCTGTTTTCTTTTAAATAATTATATCATTTTTTGTCGATCTCAATTTTAAACTTTGATTTTCTAGGTAATATCAGGTTTCAGTATATTGTAATATTATACATGTCAAGTACCATGATGAATGCAGTTTTTCGTTGCCAAAAAGCACACTGATTGAAATCATGAACGGGAAACTGATAAAACATTTTAACAAAATACCATAGCTTTTTTACGCATGTCAACTGTGATTGTGGTATGCAATTTTAATGATTGTCTTCAATTATATAAAACAATAGTAATTGATTAATAATAGTACTGATTGCTATTAATTGATTAATTGATTTTATATTTGCATGAATATATGTAATATATATTTATTAATAAATTCATTGATATCCTACTTCCAACTTAGTGTAATTCAATAAACAGATCATTTTAAGCTTGACAATTTTGGGAGAAAAAAAGTTAATGGTAAAACTTGATTGGTTGACATAAAAGGCAATCATTTGCTCCGAAGCTCTTGTTTTTAGACTAGCAATATTAACGAATATTAATTTATTTTGATTTATTATCACCTTAAAAACTCTTATTTGCAATTTTTCCAGATTGCATACCCACCCGTTCAGCATCGACCTGCCTGGACCGGCAGCCTCGCCCTTCTAACAGACGACCGAAACATGTGCAACACCCAGGCAAACCAAAACCCGGGGCTCCCATATCTCACCACACCCACCCTCACTGTCCCTGCAACTCATTGGACGCCTGTTGCCCAAGCAGGCCCCCAGATTCCACAGCCCCGCCCACCTCTTAGATCACGACCCTTGAGCGCTGGGGCACAGCGAAGACCTGCTTCAGCTTATGACAGGTTTGAAATTGTATTATATTATATGTTTAGGATATGATCGTGGTTTTTGAATGAGGTTTATATGAATAAGAATATTTGATTGAAGTATGTTAGCGCTGGAGTGACAGGCTTTGAATCAGCTATCAGTAAAATGTAGGAGAAAGGAAAATGTAAAAAAAATGTTTTAAGAAATAATTAAGGGCATATAATCCTTAGTAACTATGATGCTTGTCAACAGATAAGTTGTAGGTACAACAAACAGTGGTAGTTTGTAGGGCATGGATTAGTACTGGGGTACCTGTGGGCTGGAAATGTTTCGGCGAGTACAAACTTGTAACCAGATAAATGCAATACCATCAAATGCTTTGTATGTGTTTTAAGCTCGTTAAAGTGAATGTGCTTTTATATAGATGAGCTTAGAAAAAAAGACAGCATTTTCTTTTGACAATCAATATTTTTTTTCAGATGATATGGTTCTTTCATGATGCTTTAAGTAGTTTGGTACCAATACTGTTGGCGCTGTTAATATTTTATGCATTTTAAATTTTGTGGGCCATTCATTTTTTTGTTTACAAAAATAATGCTTTATCAATAAACAAACACTTGTATTATATTCCAATATGTTTTCCTTTAGGTTGCAGACAATAGGATGTACCATGCAGTCAGCCACAACCAATGTTGCCTCACCTTTGCCAAGAAGTAAGTTACTTCCCTTGGAAGCAAAACCACCATTTACCTTCAATTGTGCCATTGTCATCATACAGTTTATGTTTTAACCTGATTAAATGTCTGTAAATAATTTAAATGTTTCCATTTCTTTACTAAATGAAGGATAAAAAGCTCTGAACCAAAATTAAGATTTATTAACATGCTTTAACTAACATAATTATGCTCATAATATAAATACCATTTTTGCATTCTATTTATGTTCTAGTTGAAGCTACAAGTAGATATGGTAAAATCTATACACTGAAATTGCATAGTATAAATATGGTGCACAAATGATTAATTTGGCTAGGTTTCTTTTGAATTGCTATTCTATATTTATGGTTAAAGGTGGCACAATATTTTTTTTTTTAAAACAGCCCATTGTATGGTGTAGAATTATGCTAATTATATTTTTGATCAATCTAGTATATCAATGTCTTTATTTCAAGGTTTGAATTCTTTGAAGTTAATTTTTATTTATTTTTTATACATTAAATTGATATGGCAATAATATTCCAAGAGGCATTAGTGGTAAATAACATTGCAGGGTATTTATAGGTTGGAATTACGGGCTATTTCTCAGTTGGAGTAGATATGCTTTCTTACACAGTAGAATACAATAGTATATCATTTAATGTTTTATACCGATTAAAATGCAAAAATAGGCGATTTTTTTTTTTTAAATACTATTTAAAAACAACAACAACACCAACACATATCAAAACAACATCAACTTGCTTTAACTGTTTACAATACTTATGATATGACTTTGTTTACTTTTCAACCATTGCTCTACATAAAACACTTCTCATTAAAATGCACCAGTCAATTGTAACCCCCAGGTCCAGGGGTATACCGGGGAAAGGGGCCATGTTTTTACCTTCCCTCAGCTCAGGTGGCTCAGCAGTGCCGGGTGAATGCAGTGGTTTTGTCTTCGCACCAAATATAGCATGGAATGGGCCTTACCATCAGTTTGTCCCCACAGGGCGGGGATTTTACCCGGGCTTGGCTGGACAGAAAGTCAAAGTCCCTGCTATTCCCTGGATTGAGGGTTACAATTGACTTGTGCATAATATTTTTTTTTACAATCTCTCTCATATTTATATGTATTTAACCAAATTTTACAGCAGGAATGACTACAAAGACCTGGAGTGTACAAGGTATAGGAAGCAAAACATGCTCTTGACATTTTCAACTCTTATCAAGACTTTTCACCCTTGTTTTGACCCCTTTTTCCGAGCTGAGCTTTTTTGAACAATTTTTCAGGTAGCAAGCTATAGGGTATTTTTGGTGCTGGTTATTTTAGCTGTCACAATGTTGAATATGAGGGCGTTTAGAAAATTGTAATGGTTTATTGTACCATGTTGGAGATGGTTTTCTTTGTTTTCTTGTATATAATTAAATTTCCATATTGGGACAGTATAAAGAAAGCACTACTTTACAGTGCTATAACCGCATGGCGATAGATTGCAATGTCATTCACTTACAAAAATGCTAGTTATTGAATGTTGTCCTTGACAACATGATACAAAACAGGACTGGTACAAATATGTCACTCTGACTTATACCCATGTAATTGAAATAATTCACTCTCACTGAAACCCAGTTTGTGGGTGTCGTAACTATAATTACATACACTATAATACCGGCTACCCGAGTTATTGATGTTATACACTAGCACAAAACAGGAGTTGTATAATTATAAAGTTCAATCCTTAAGCTTAATATTGGGTGAATCATTTAGTTTGTACCATATTGTCAAATACAGGGTTCAATAAATAGCATGCATAATATAAGAACAGTTTTGTAATTTATCCACATGCTAATTATCGCACGGTAAGAACTCTGCTTCATGTTTACTGTTCTAACAGATTTGAGAATTATGAATGCAAGAAAACAAACAAAAACACATTCCAATATTGTAAAAATAACTTTTATTTAAAAAAAGATAAGATAGACTATTGGTGTTTCTTCTGTCTTAGAATTTTACACATTTCTGTCAAAAGTTTGCTGCTATGGTTAAGGCTTCCGCCATTCTAAATTGATTCTATGTTTATTGTCATCGAGCCATAAGGTTTGCAGACTTTTTATAAAAATAAAAAAAAAAAATAAAAAAAATCTGTGCCTGCATTTAGTGACATTTTGTAAGGAATTTATGCTTAAAAATAGATTTTTCAATTGCAGTTGTTTGCTTTAAAAAATCGTATTTTACCCCGTAATACAATCAAAATTCACCCAAAGATAATGTTTTCTAGTGCTTGATATAAAGAATATACAATAATCTCTGCCAAGATATGAATATCCAATACATGGAGAAATTCATATTTTCTATATGGTCCTGCAAATGTGTATGTTTTCAATATGGTTTTTATTAGACAATTCATTAGACTGCAATTAAGGACATTTGTTGTAAATAGAATAACATTTGGTAGCATCTAATGCTCTTTGTTTTTTTCTGGGTAGGTTGTTTAAAATTACAATTTGACGTTAAGCATAGAATCGACTTGGTATGGCCTTGTAAGTTTCGAAAAGGGTATATATGCACTTGATGCTCTCAATGAGAAGATGGAAAGAATATAATGGATTGATTTTGGTTATCTTCAAAACATTATTGATTTTTTTTATAAGATATATTAATGTTAAGACCATGTGCTTTAAACAATGTAAGTGTCCTGCACAATATATGAGACTATAAAATTAGTGTGTCACAGTTAATATTCTATCATTTAAAACTCATAGAAAAGTGTACTGTAAAGTATATGTGTCAATAGATTTATTACGTATACTGTTATGTGTTCTTGTCCCATGTGTTTGTATTCATATGACTGTAGATAAAAACAATACAGTCAAACACTGTTGGCTCGATATCGCTTGCCTCGACTTCTTTCTTGAACTGAAATAGATATAAAGGACCGATTTTATTTCACTCTTTTTAAGCATTCCTGCTTGGTTTGATGTTCGCAAGACTCGAAGTATTTACCCGCTCCCTGGGATATGGAGCCAATGGGTTTCGACTGTATTTAGGATTCAATTGTTGTGATAAAGGACTATAGGAGTATTTTCGCCGGTCCCAGAGATGTCTAGCCAATGGTTTTCGACTGTATTTAGGATTCGAGTGTTGTGATATAAGGAATGTGATGCACCGTTATGATTTAAAAGATTTTGTAGGGAATAGAAATAATACTGACTATAATACTTCTAACACCCGTTACAGTTTGATGCTGTTAAGAAGTTTAAAATAAAAAGAGGTTTTCATATTCTGCTAGCTTAAGGCTGACCATCTTTTCCCCTGAAAATGCTTGTATGAGATTGTCTGTAACAGCGTTGTGGTAGAATAGAGGAGTTGTTACTCAATTCTCATATTTTGAAAGGATTTTTGTGTCACTCGAGTCTCATGGTAGAAACATAGGGATCATGTTGTCTGACTTCGTCTTTCTCAAGTTTCGTCATTCTCTGATTTTGTCGTCCACAGAATATACTTTAATTTTCTGCCTGACTTTTTTCTCTCAACATCTTTTTCAAATCTTTACAAAACTTGGCAGCAATGCTTATTTGCATATTATCTTCACTGAGTTTGATTACCAGTCAGACTGCCTGAGTTTTACTGTAGAGTTATGGCCCTTGAATTGTCAAAATGATGTGCACTACCGTCAGGTGACACATCTTATTAAGAAATTCTTAAGTTCTAAGCACTAACAACACATTTCTATATCCAGAGCACTGTAACAGTGTTAATATTTTTTTTAGAAGAATGTGTTAAAACAGAAAATAATATCAATAATAAAAAATCTTATAAATGTTGTGCATCAGAAGATATAGAATATCTCGGCTCAATTTTAGCAGATTAAGTTGGGAAATAAATGCCAAGTTTACTTGTGTTATATGTCAATATCGAAAAAAAACTAAAAAAAGCCAGAACTTTTGGGGAAGGAACTTTAAAAGCCCCTATCAACATTAAATTCATATACATTTTCGTTCTTGAGGAGAGCAGCAGGCACATGTTCAAAGTTGTACTACCAGTTGCGCCCCCTCCAAGTGCTTTGATTCACCCCCTGCATTAAGTGATGTTTTGTTGGAAACTTATATGAACAAATGAGTATGAATTGCAGTTATTGGCTTTTTATTTGCATTCTAATACAAATAGTTTTCTTTCAAGTGTTTTTCTTCTGAACAAATTGTGATACCATTATTGCTTATTTGAATAATACAGCAAGTCAATTAATGATGTTTACTTAACTGCCTGTCATTATATTTATTCAACAAATCCATTCCAGTACTGTTTTAATTCCAGTGTTCATATAGGCAAGATTTTTTTTTTCATTACTCTGACCCAATATTTTGCTTTTTGAACAAAAAAAATCCAGCTTCAAAAAATTGTCACCTGTAAGAGATTGCCAATGGACTGCATTTAAACCTGTCTGATATGGTATATTTCAGTTGGATATAATAATTTATAGAACAGTTAGACATGAATTTGACTAAGGTAAAATACAAAAAAAGATGTTTTTTTCCATTTATGATAGACTATCAAAAACAAATCACTTTAGATTTGAATAATGCTTCATTTCACCATGCCGTACTATTTCATGAATTTCTTAACTTTATTTTGTTGTCAGTTATTGGAATTAAGAAGACATTGTTTATATTTTCATACAAACTAACTTTTTACAACATACTAATGCAGCAAATTTATGACTTAAAATTTTATACCATGTAAGCATAATATGCTTTTCCAAGTTACCATTGAGTTATTGCCCCTGTTTATTTAGTTATTGCCCCTGTTTATAACAAGAGTTGTCCATTTTCTGGTTCAGGGTCATTTCCTCCTGTTTATACAGAGTGATTGCTCATATCTGATACACTATAAAATATCAATGTGCAATATGTATTTGTCCTTAAGTTTTTTAACAATAACTGCCTCTGTTTATTTCAGAGTTATATCTTTAATTAATACAGACTTAATGGAGTGTTCATGACATCATCAAGTATTTTTTCCATGTTAATACAGAGTTATTGCCCATTAATTTGTATTCATTGACCAAATATGGCACAGTTGTTGCCCTGTTTATCATAATTTTGATTTTGTCCTGACCTTGGCTTACAGGTTCATGTTTAATTCTCATTTATCATTAACTAATGATCCTTTATTGTTTGAAAATCATGTTTTTTGTACAAGTGCAAGGTACATAATAAGTTTCTCCAGATCATGACAGGGTTAGTCCCCCTGAATAGTGCAGACTTATTCCCCCTGATAAGAATTAAGTTAACCCCCAGATTTTTTAGAATTATTTCAACTGATAACAGCAGAATTATTTTCAGTGAAAATCCCCCCTCTGATTATTTTAAAAATCATTACAACTGATTATAACAGAATTATCTCCCCCTGATTTCAGGCGGAGGCTGGATGAATGGAGGTACAGGACGCAGTGTGGTTACAAGCCAGTTCAATCCTCCCCCTCCCAGCCCTCAACAGGCAGGCCAGTTTGAAATGGGCTTACTCCAGGAAAAGGTTAATTCAAAATCCTATAAGGCCGCTATCACCATCGCAATCCTGCCCCACGGATTTTGAAAAAAAATGTCTAGAAAAAATCCCTTGATAAAAGTTTGCTAAAATATCACATCTTTTTTTTCAGTTTGTACAGAACTTTATATAGTAAAATTCTTAGGTTACAAGACAATGTAAAGAGATTTGCCGTTGCATTAATAAATATCAAGGGTGTTTTTTGCCAGACAGACATATTAAAAAAGATTCACCAAAGTAAATGTCAAATCATGTCATAACTTTGATATTTTTTTTGTGCTTGAATCATTAGAAAAGATTTCTGCAACTGAAATTTCCCTAGAGAATTCAACCTTAATGCAGAACGATAAATGCACTTAATTTAATTGTAAATAAAGTACTTTTGGTAAAAATTTAAATTGCGCGATGTCATCCAGATATTGTGGTATCATTTCAGGAGCACAAGATTCGGGAGTTGTCTGAAGAGGTTTCAAGGTTACGTAATGTCGAGATGGATGTCAGCAGGAAGGACCAGATGTTACAACAGATGCAGCAACAACTACAGGTAGTGCTGATGATGATGTTTTGACACAAAATTGTTGCTGTTATTGTTTGAATGTAAACTTCTTTGACTGATAAAAAGGTCAGCAAATTGCTTTTGTATCATTCTATAATGTCTTTGCCAATTGAATTTCATTGTGACAGACATTATTTGTTCATTTTAATGTTTTTAGTTGGCCTCTTAAGAGGTCTGGGATCTGAATTATTTTGGGGTAAATTAATTCTTTTTTGCCTCAAAACATCGAGTGATATACCATAAGACTTTGGATGGAACACATTTGGTTTAACAGAGATTTAAGGTCAGCCAGTTGTGGTAGACAGCAATGTCCGTGATAAAACAATCACTTAAAGTAAAACTTGATGTCTATAATAACATAAGACATTCTGTTATAAACTTACATACTCTTACCCATTTACTCCAGGAAGTATTGAAAGACATGAATTCAAGTGTTACAAATATGCTTCACCAGTTAAAGGCCATAGTGTTCTTTGAGATCACAACTTTAGACATACATTAGCAGTTCTACTGTCAAAGTTTTTATTCCTTGTCGTAAAGTCAATAGATTTCAGCCAATTGTTATGCAACTTTGTCAGAATACTTGCCTACATGTTGTCCTGAACATTTGTGAATGTGGGTCATCTCAGGTAAAAAACTAGGTCACTTGGTCAAAGCTTAGGAAATATTTCCCCCATGTCATAAATTCAAAAGTTTTAATCAAATCTTTATAAAACTTGTTCTGAACATTTATCTGCATTGTATCTAAGGCTATTTGTGAGTATGATTCATCTTGGGTGAAAAAATAAGTCATTAGGTAAAATGCTTGGAAACATTTTTCCCTGTTTTAGGTTTAAAATTAAAATTTTAATTAACTTTTTAAAAATATTTGTGTGCATGAAATCTTATATTATAAAGTGTGTCATCTGGGGTCAAAAAATATGTCTCTGGGACTTATCTTTTAGAAAAAGGTGATGCATTTATAAAATGTTCAATTTTCCTCACACAAATGAAATAGTTTTTTTGTTGATCTTAATGAAATCTGATAAGGTTATATGTATGAACTTATGTCTGATAAGTATAACTATGGTTTTCTGAACTAAAAAAAAACTAGGTCACAAGCTCAGATCTTTGGTTTGTAAAATTGCATTGTCAAACAAAAAATCTGACTTTTATATAATCTAGCGCCTTGTTTAAAGATGGCCGTACGTGGGTCAAGCACAGCAACAACTAATAGTTGAATTCACCAAGATGATACAAATAACCTTTTACACTGAAGAGAATAAGTGTTATCAAATGTTGACTCTGTTGTTTCAGATGGCCGAATGTCAAGCGCAGCAGCAAGCAATGGTCGTTGGCAGTGACCCTGATGTCACTAACAAACTCCTACAATTTGAGGCTGAGGTTTCCAATAAAAAACAAGAGATTCTGGATCTTAGAGAACAGGTCAGTGTCCTATAACTGTTTATGTAAGGCCTTCTTTAAAATACTGTTTGTTTGCAGTGGAATGACGGCCTCGCCTAAAATGCACTGCCTTCTAAGACTTATCTTTTATGACCTTTTAAGTTAAACAAACAAAAATCTGACTTATGTGTTTCGCTTGTTAAGTATTCAGTCATTACTGGGTCTTAAAAAATATATAATTAAGACCACCCCTAAGAAAAGGGTCGAGCCACCGCAAACTAACATTTTTTAAAAATAGTGGCCTTGTTTGTTTATTATTTGAACTAAAATAGATGATACTTAAGATTCTATTAATAGATACGTTTCTCTGTGTTGTATGTTTCGCATTCATGTGTAAGTTGATTTAGAAATCGTTAGTTTGTAAGACCAGTTGACATACCCAGAATTTTTTCTATGGTTAAAAAATTTGCGGAGGCAGGGTAAAAAAAGTATAAGCCATAATGACTACATTATGATTGGTCCATATTAATGTATATATAATGTTAAATTTGCCAAATTCCAATGCTAATTTGAAATTACCTGATTACCTAGTTTTAACTATAATGTGTGATATTATATATTGTGCCCCATTTAAGTGACAGCATAAGTGTTGACATTAAATCAACTTGTTTCTATGTTTAACTTTTGAACGATATGTATAATTTACCGTATATATTGCAATAAAAGGCCGATGATGATGATGAATTTGTACATGAGGTATAGTAGCTCATCCTAGATGTGTGATTAGACATTTTAAGTTATACAGACAATAGTAAATTAAAACATTTACAAATAATCTAAGCTATTTTTTAATTTTATTAATATTTTCAGTTAAAATTTGTTTTGAAAAATAGAATGGTTACCCTTGTTGCCAAAAAATGAATATTCAATTTATTTATTATTTTGTTGATAAATTTGATTTCGGGGCTAGTATTCATAAAACATCTTAAGACATTTTCTAGTTTATTTTAATTGATGAAGTCAATTTGAAAACAAAATAAATATCAAATTAAAAGAAATGTATATTATTATTTTTTAGCATAACGGTATATGTGTTTTCAAGAAAAGTAATGAAAATATATATTATTAAACTTTTTTCAGAAGTTACCAAGTAATATTAAAATTTCACCATGGCCAGTGACATACGTATATTAGGAATATGACTTCAGTTAGGAAATGACTTAAGTTAAGAAACGTTTTATGAATAACTCCCTGCAGTATTTTAATAAAATTTAAATGCTTTTTAAGCCTTTTAGGATATTGTTTTCATTTTGAATGCACATGATAAAAAAAGTTTTTGCAAAAGTTAGAAATAGATATTGTTAACTTATCGAATGAACGGATAATTAAATTATTTTTATTTTTCTAATTTGTTCGAATGAGCATGAATGTCAATGCATGTTAAAATGTTCAGACTTTGAATTTTGTAGCTGTAAATATCGCATGATTACTAAAACATCTCTCGAACAAATGTAGTTCTAGTTTGATTTTTAAACCCACCTTTAATCAATGAAATATTAAAAAAAAATATGAAATAGATGACCCTTGATAAACTATATGTTTTACGTAGAAATTCACACACAGATATTCAGAAATTCATAGAAGTTGGATGGAAATCTGACAAATTTGTAGAATTTGTACCAGGAAAATTAGATCACTTTATATATACCTTGTTTTAGTCACCGATGCATGAACAAACTAGTGTTTTCATTTTCAGCTTTCGCAACTTCAAGCGCAGGCTGTTATAGACCTTGAAAACCCTGCGAATATACGCGCAGAGCTCAGTGAAAAAATAAAAGAGCTTAATAACATGCGAAATGAGCTTGAAAGGGTTAAAAAGGATAAAAATATAACATCTGGTCTTGTGACCCAAATGCAAAGAGACATGGGGAGTAAAGTAAGAAAAACGGCTTAAATATAACGTCTTGTGTACTATTGGTTGTTGTAATTTCGCGAGGGTTTTATATTTTTTGCAATATTTTGCAAAGCAATCAAAACAGTCAATTGTATAAACACTGGTTATTTCTTTGGTTTGGTTAGGGTTAGTCAAAAATAGTTGTCGTTGATTGGTCAATATTTATTGAATTATTATTATGGACCAATCAAATCATTTAAGTGTGCAAAATAAGCCAAAAGATTACTTTTCGACAACTAATCAATGTTCTATACAATTTGTTGCTAGTTGTAAAATTAAACCTGCTGAAAATATTAATTTAATTGTCTTTGCCTATGATTAAACAATGGCACGCTTCGAAAATATATAAGTCACAAATTTGCAGACTTAAAAGATAACGAAAAAAATCGTCGCGAAATTATGACACTATACAGTATTTGCACGAAACTTACATCTCAAACTGTTACTGTTAGTTCTCTGGAGTTTGGTGATATACTTGTCTTGAACTAGTTAATCAAGAATCACTTTTAGACCAGGAATGTAACCATATTGTGAAACGAATGAAAATAAGCCATACAGGGCTACTTTTAGGTTACGATCTACCATTTTTTTTTGAAGGTGGAAAAAGCAAGTTACATTTTTCTTGCTGGAAACAAATAAGGCTTTAAGTAACAGGATTTAAAATTTGATCATTGTCAGCAAAATGCTTGTTGAGGCGTTTACTGATCATTGTTTGATTTATTGATGTTCACGCGTTACAACAAATAAACAGAAAATATTTCAGCAATATCTGATCAATCTTATACTCAAACTTCATTAATTGAATGCTTTTGCATTAATTCATATTCAGCTTTCCCAGAAGGCGTTTTTCGTACCCCTGGACACACCTCCGTATAATCATAAATGCCATAAGGTGATGATTCGTACGATTTTTTGATTTTACGTGTGATTCATATGTATGTTGGTGTGGTTATTTTGCACTGTTTTATACTTTTAAAAGAAACTTTTTTTAAATTATTTCTATACATGTTGTAGCTAGAAATTAATGCTTATGTGTCATAGAAGAAATATTAAGTAGCGTAGGTGTTCTATTAAATGAGTAGGATGAGTGTTTTTTTAAGAACCCTGCGCGCTGAAAAACAACCTTTTTTAAATCCGCTAAATTGAAGTCAAAAACGTGAAAAAAACATCTGAGTATCTGCTGCATTGTAGCTGCTGTAAACAATTCATTCTTTGTAAATCAGTAGAATGGTCCTCTGAATACATGGCTACAATATATCAATACCCAACTTTTAGCAATTTTATCCTGGCTATCATTGTATGTTTTTTTCTGTATATGCATGATGTAAGCAGATGCCCTAATGTGGCAGCCATAGGAATTCTTTTCATCGGAATTAACTGTTTATCGTTTTTAATTGGCTTGCAAATAATGTCAGACAAACAGGGATAACCTTGCTAGAGGTGTTTAACTGACAGCGTCACAATTTCTTTTCTGATTAAAAACCTCAAATTGAACATCTTGTTGTAGAGTCTTCAAACTTGTATACACATTGGTCATGGTCAGTTGGTGACCGTTATCAATTTTAGGTTAAAAGGTCAAGGTCATGATGACCTTACTTGAAAAAGGATTGGCGCTTCCCACTTGCGACACATCAGATTTGTGAAATGATCTAGTCTTTATGAAATCTTTGCACTTTTTTTTTTTAATGTTTTATTGATTAAACATTTTTATTAACTTTTATCAACACACCTGTATATATAATGATAATGAGTTACAGTTATAAAACGATTCTTGAAATTGAGTTTTAATCACTGAAATATAATTACGAACATGTGGTTTTCACAATATGGTTACAATTTTGTTCTTCTTTGGTAGAGGGCACAACAATTATTGTCTTTTGATGTTTTCTTGTTTTCTTATGTTGCATGTCTTAATCCTAGTTTTCAACAAAAACATGGATTATGCTTATGTTTTGCACATCCAAATCCTTGTTCTCAACAATAGCATAAATTTATTGACTTTTATGGCCCCATATTTCTCGAAAATTCTAAAGCGTACCTCACTTAAGTATCTAATTTTACTGAGCAATATTACTGACATAAATATGATTTAATGGAACATCAGCTTGTTTATCTTGTTTATCCCAAATATCATTTCCTTTAAAAGCCAAAAAACTCTTTAAAAACAGAAAATAATGCAATTTATGCTAACCCCAAAAAAGCGTGCTGAGCTTGATCCAGTTATAAGGACCTTATACTTAAGTGAGTACGCTTAAGATGTTTTAAGAAATTTGGGCCAGGTTCTCAAGTACTAGCTTGTATTTGTTGTTAATATCTATGCTAATGTCTTGCACATTTTAACCCTTGTTCTTAAACTGTAGCATGGATTTACTGAAATTTACATTGCTATTGTCTTGCACGTGTAAATCCTCATTCTCAAGCGATAACAAGGACTTATTGTTATTAACAATGCTAATATCGTGCACGTCTTTAAATCTTTGTTTTTATGCTTTGGCATAGATTAATTGTTATTTTTTTTTTTCATTTTTTGTTATATTTCTTTTTTCATTTCTCTGTTGAATTAAAAAAAAGAAAATCTTACATTTGCTTAATCATTGCTTTTCTTACGAAATTGATTCACTTTCTCGCCATCTTTGCATTCTGTTACCTTATGTGTTAGTATAGAGTTATCTCCCTTCTTATGAAAGAGAAGACAAAACAATGGAGTATTTTTTCCAAACATGTCACCTGTAGGGGTGTAGCTATGTTTGATTTTGTATTATGAGATAAAAAATCAGACTAGAAAAAATACAATCTGAATAAAATCCGTTCATTTATAGCTTTTGAATGAATTTTATGATCTATACTGTTTAAGGCATGCTGATTGTTAAAAAAATATGTTTTTATCATTCACTCACCCCGAGCAGGTCAGATATATATTTTAAAAAATCATGAAATGTTGTCACTGATAGCTTAAAAAGAATGTACAATTTGGTCAATTTTGATAGCATGCATCTTTATTACTTAATTATTGTACATGAGTTTCTCTTTTGCAATACCTAGCATGTTCAGTACAAATTATGAAACATTGTTTTGTTTTAAGACGTTAATTTCAGCAGTTGTAAAAACTTGAAAAGATATTTCATTTACCATAATTTGTGTTTTTTAATAGCATGATACAAATGTTGTCTCAAATCTTCAGATAATTACACTCATGAAAAACCTTCACCTGCACTATTTTGATTGCGAATTTGCCGCCTTTTCAGGACTCATCAATATCCAAGCTCACTCGTGAAATCGAGGCTTTAAAGAAAGAGCTACGTGAGAAAGATTCCCAGCTTAAGGTGATGACATCCAGCGTCAATAAGCTCAAGGAACCGAAAACAGAAGAACGGGACGCACGAGAGCGTGAACTTATTAGTCTTAGACAGGTATGGAGGAAATCAATATTTGTTTCTATTAATCTATATACATTTTAAACTAGAAAATACTTTTTAAACTGTTATTCTTTGGACAGAAAGCCCCAACAATAACAAAAATAAAATTGAAAAAATTGAAAAATTTAAAAAATCATGGCTGAACATGACCGTATAAAAATAAGAATCAATCCTTATATTTACATATTCCCCTCTACATCACATTTTTTGTGGTAATAATGATTTGGTTGCAGTAATTTTTGAGTCTATCCAGAAGATTATTGATATTATTTAATTCATGTTTTATATATGCATGACCCAGGTCTTTCTTGTGAAACTCCACCTACAGAGGTCAGGAAAGGTTGACTAGTTCATGCAAAAGGAATGCAAATTTTATTGAAAAGAAAATCAAGCACAGATGTAAATATATATTTTTGACCTTGCAGAAATTCAAGGTCACAGAAAACAAAGTGTCAGACCAGCAGACACTCATTGACAATCTGAGAGTTGAGTTGGAGAAAACCAAGGCTTCCCTCTTCCAGGTTTGTATGGTTAAAAAATATAGTAACTGTTAAGAATCAAATGTTGTACAACAAAATAAGGCATATATATAATTTCTCTCTCTCACCCGAGAGGTTGCGGGTTAAACCCCAATGATCTTTTGGTGTTTCAAAAGGACATATGTGGCTGTATTTTATAACCAACTAAGATTTAACTTGAAGTTAAGTGTAGAATCTGAGTGTTTTGATTGGACAGTAAAAATATCTGGCCAATAGACTTAATGGAATCACTGAGGCATGTCTAAGGATAAGAATTATATTGAACACTGGACCTGGTTTTAATTTCTATTAAGGGAACTGACTACTACCAATTATATTAGCTTCACAGCTGTTTTTGCAATTAAGCAAAAATAAATTAGTGTAATCTAACCACATGCAAAACTTAATACTATGTACAAAATTCATTTTGTTTTTGTTTCCACTTATACAGGAGAAAGATGTTCAGCGTAAACTTCAGTCATCACTGGACGAGGCTAAGTCTCAAGCCCAGGACCTGGAAAGGGCTGAGAGGCTCGTCCGAGTGGATTTAGAACAAGTTTCCAAGAAGGTATAGATATATTTATTGAAAGACCTAAAAAAATACTCCTGTCTGACCCATAACTGTACCTGTGACCATACTGATTTTATTGTTGAATTGACATATCCACAAATCCAAATTTCTAAGAAGGTATGCATTTCTATATTTAGTGTTCAAAATTATATGTTGTCCAATATAATGGCAGTATTTTTCAAATCTGCCATACTATACATTTGGTTTGGTTAGTCAGCACTCAGCCGCAAATGATTTTCATCAAGTCGGTTATTGTATGTAAATATAAATTTAGGTATTGAAAGTGGTCGCACAAATGCGCCTGACAATGTTTAAATTGACAAAAATTAATGCAAAAATTAATGCATATTTTAGCAAACACTAGCCCGTAGTTAATGACAAAAGAAAAAGCTTTGTTTGGTGTTCATCTGATCATTTTTTGGTATAACATCATTGTTTTAAACACTATTAACTGTAATCAACAATAACAAATCTTTTGATATTTTTGCAGAATGAAAGGTTCAGAAATCGAGTGGTGCAGACAACATTTTCGACTCCGGGAATCAAAGCTCCAGACACTGAAATCAGCGACGATGACCTTCTAGAAACACTAAAGAAGATCATCGATGAAAGAACCAACTCGTTCAGGACTATCAAAGAGCTAGAACAGAAGTTGAAAATGGCTGATACTAACAGTAAAGACTTCCAGAAAAATGTGCATGACCTACGCAAGGGAGTTCAAAATGCAAAGGTATTTATAGTTCATCTCTTCAAACTGGCCAATCAAAACCAAGTATTTCATGCACTGTATTCTGTTAGTTGGTGAACGTGACTGAGCCGATCCATATATTAGGCTGTGACGTCACTTTTAATGATTTACTTTCGAAGTTCAATGTAAAAAAGCTTTTATCACAAATTAGGCTAAAAGAAATTAAGTATAAGCTAACTTTGATCTGTATTGTTTTCAGGCTCATCTTAAACAAAATGGCCGCTTGTCCAGCTCTCTGAAGGAGGAGATAGGTTTACTCCAGTCTGTATCCGTTGATGACCACTTGGCCTGGGTCAAGGAGGTCACTGTGGGGCTCCTGCAGGGAGAGTTGTCATGGGAAACGGACATTGAGAATGCCCTTGAAAAATGTGGGGTCAATTTGAAGCTGACTAATGATGGTAACTAACCTAGTTTATATATATATATTTATATATATTAGTATGTTAACTGCCCTGAGCTCAGTTAAGGCAAACATTTAATTTTTAAGCAAACATTAGCAAACTGTTTGGTTTTGAATCCCCTATTGCATAACTCAGGGCGGTTTGGTCATTGTAACTGACCAGTGCAGTAACAGTTAAGATAGTTTCGAAAACCATGTAAGAGCAATATTTGGTGTTTCTTTACATAGAAATCCTCTGGTAGGAAGAGGCACAAGATTAGCTTATCAAGTTTTATTTAGACAATTTATGATTTGATATGGTAGTAAAACTAAATGAGCAATAAATATTTTCAAAAAGCAATCTATTTCTGGTACATGTATAATAAATTTTAAAAACAGATTTTAAGATGACTTTTTGGTATGCCAAGAAGTGCTCCTTCATTTTAAATTTTGGTTTTAAAGATAACAATTGAAGATCAGAATATTTAGACAAAAAATGACATAACATTATCCAGTGATCATTATTTTTCAGAACCCAGCAAGCATATCAACCTCCTTTTCGCCAAATGGGAGTCTGCTATAAGTGACAAAGAGCGTCTCGTGAAACAGATGAGTGAAATAGAAGTCCGACACAAGGAGGAGCTTGAATTGCAAATTTCACAGCAGAAAACTGATCTTGATGGTCAGGTTTCTGATGCTGTGGAAAAAGCAAAACTTGAAGGTTCGTCATTTTGCGGTCTTAAGGGCAAATATGTTTCGAATATCAATTTTAGTGTTCTTTTCTGTTAGAATAACACTACTTTAGAATACAAGCTACTTTTTCAACCAATAAAATTGCAGATAGGCAATCATTATGTACTACACTACTTAATCAAAAGTGCCTTTTATGTAATTTAAATCGGCATAGCAGGCAAGCCTATGTGTCTTATATTGCGGGCTTAGTGCAAAAGAGTTGTAACTCATTAACAAATAGAGGGCATGAAAACACTCTTGACCTCAGCCCTTGAATTGAGGGATGTAAAATATATGTATATGTAGTCGTTTATTTGATGTACAATATTTCAGTTGAGGAGCGTATGAACAGGGCAATAGATGATATTCGGGCGGTTGAACAGGAGAAACTAGACAGCGCCCTACAGGCTGAGAGGAGGAAGATCGAAGAATTGGAAACAACCATAGAACAACTAAGATATGTAAGTGGAGAAATAATTGTTATCATATTAGAATGTTAGAAAGTTTGAGAATGGATATTAGAAGGTTAAATGTTGAATTTCCAGCTTTTAGATTAAGGTGTTTGGATGAGAAATAAATGAAATTGATTTCAATATACACATGGTTTCTTTAATGAAAGTTTTAATTGTTTAAATATTTTTGTGAGGTAATGAATGACATTTACAAATAAGATCTTCCTTAGTTTTTTAACTCTCGATTATTTTAAGAAGAAGCCAGATGATGTTCCTAAAAGCCTATTACTCTTGTCTGACTATACTGGTTTTGCTTAATTTGTGCTCAGGTGGTTTATTTTCTTCTTAAGTATTAAGTATCACAAAATGATCGTATAACATAATGTTTGAAAAAGTATAAAATGGGTTCAACTGATGAATGTCTATTTGCAGAACCTGTCTGAGAAGAACGAAGATCAGCAACAGAAGTTGGAGGCCGGGCAAGAGGCTCTCTCACTTGTGGAGGAGTACCAGACTATTGAGGCCCAGCTCAAAGAACAGGTACTTCTATTATTTGAACAAATTGTTGAATATTATATTGGGTTTTCAAAGTAAGAGCTGGTCAAGAAGCCCTTTACCTGCTGAAGGAGTGACATACTTTTGCATCCCAACTCAAAGATCAGGTACTTCTTAATTTTGAGGATATTGTTGAAAAGAGTTCGTAAATTGTTGACTAAGGTGAGGGTTTCTGAAACAAGAGGCCAGACAGGAGGCCCTCTTTATTCATAACTTGAGTTCCTGACAATTGTGGTCCAACTTCATATTTGTATGACCAATTTACAATAACAGATATAACTTAATATATTTTATGGTACCCATTGTAAAGTATCAATATAAATTTCTAGGTTCAATATTGTAAATGTAATAATCATTTCAGGTGTCCAAACTTGAAGTCGACCGAAATGAACAGGTCACCGAGCTTACTACAGAACTTGTGGAGAAGGAGCACAAGTTTGAGTCCGATCTTCAAGGCTACAAAGAGCAGATCAAACAACACTCTGTAACAATCTGTGCCATGGAGGAGAGGATCTCCAAGGTGATGAAGAAGAACAAGGAGAGCCAGGAGGAGATGGAGACGTACAGGAAACAGGTGCAAGGTGTGTAATTAGGTGTAACGTTTTGGTGCAAGGTGCGTAATTAGGTGTAACGTTTTGGTGCAAGGTGCTAAACGAGGTGTAATATTTTGTGCAAGGAACATAAATAGGTGTAGTGTGTAACCTTTAGTGCAAGGTGTGTAAATAGGTTTAATGTTTGATTCAAGGTGAAAAAGTAGGTGTCATGTTTAATACAAGGTGTAAATAGGTGTAAGTTTGATGCGTAAATAGGTGTGAGTTTGATGGCAGGTGCTTAAATAGGTGTAATATATGGTGCAAGGTGTGTAAATTGGTATCATGTTTGTTGAAAGGTGCATAAATAGGTGTAATGTGGTACAATATGCATTGATAGGTGTAATGTTCAGTGCAAGATGTGTTAATAGGTGTAATGTTTGACAAAAGGTGCATATATAGGGAAATGTTTGATGAAAGGTGCATAAAGAGGTGTAATGTCTGACAAAAGGTGCATAAATAGATGTAATGTCTGACAAAAGGTGCATAAATAGGTGTTATGTTTGATAAATGGTCAATAAATAGGTGTAATGTTTGATAAATGGTCAATAAATAGGTGTAATGTTTGATGAATGGTGAATTAATAGGTGTAATGTTTGATGAATGGTGAATTAATAGGTGTAATGTTTGATGAATGGTGAATTAATAGGTGTAATGTTTGATGAATGGTGAATTAATAGGTGTAATGGTTAGTGCAAGATGCATTGATAGGTGTAATGTCTGTTGAAACAAAGGTGCATTAGGTGCAATATAGTTAAAGTACCGTAGGTGCAATATGCTTATTTGAGTAGAATATACATGGTACGCATGGTAAGGTGTAACTAATCCTTGTAAAAACTCAGTACTTACATTTAATGCAGTAAATACCGTCTAGTCTGATTGACTTAAATGTGGATGACATGTATGACAAGTGCTTTGTAAGAGTTCTTGAAGGGAGATAAAAGTACTTTGTTTATTGATTGGGAAAAGATTAATGGCACAAAAATTATAGTTTATCTCTTGTTATCAAGATTAACATGATAAATGCATTTGTAACAGGCAGATAACGTTCAAAATGCTTTTAGTGTCTATCCATATATGCCACTGTATGCAAGACTTGATAGGATACAAAAGACTCAATTATATCTGGTATGGAACTCTTATGTTTGATCAAGACTTCATGAATGTGTTTTACATTCTGTTTCAATACCTACTCATTAAGTTGAAGTTTAATCACAGGTGATTGAGAATTACATTTGGGATTATTTAAAGACATAATTTAAGGTAGTTGTATTATAAATGTGTATGGTTTAGGATATAAAAGGAGAATACATAATATGTATAAACGTTTATTTATTGAAAGCTGGAAAATAAATGTGAAGAAATTTTTGTTTTTTGTTTTAAAAAAAAAAATTGTCTATGTGTTTAATGGAATTGAAGGGCTATGAATTTAATATGGCATAAAGTTTCTATTTACTTAACTGGAAACTCGGGTACCCTGATGTTAAACAAAATAATGAACTTTGCCACTTAAATATTGTGCTTTCCAGAGCTAATCAATTTATTGCCCTTGAGGTTAGAATAATTCTATATAATTATTACATTGTTTATAATCATTGACTTGCAATGTTCGTTAATTTTCAGAACTGAAATTACAATTGACCAAGAAGGAGCGAGAAAAGCCGCCACCGCCACCGAAACCCAAGGTCATCCCAGTGGTGCAGAAACCGTCACATGATATTGTGGCGATGGAACAGCTCATTGTAGTTCTGAGGTATGTAGGTCTAGCTGAAGAGTTTAAGCCAGGTTTTAAATAGGGCAGGGTGCTGCAGAAGAGGTGCTAAGGCTTAAAAGGCACATTGTTTTAGGCTGAATAGATTTTGAACACTATAAATTTGACAGGAAATATTAGGAATTGCATTTCATTGATTTCAAAGTAAGTTTCAACTGCAACATATGTTAAGTTTTCTAGCATTGATAATAATATTTTAAGTTTTAATCAAAACTAAAGAAATGATTGGCATTTTTTAGCATTTTATTCTATGAAGGCAGAATGGGGCCCATGCTGATTTACATGAGGGCAGAAGGTTGCTTCTAAAGAAGGACAGGGTGTAGTGGAAAATTTTGAACTGCACGAGATTGGCCTTATAAAAAAAGGACCTGGCACAATTATGACAATAATATTAAAATTTTATCCGTATTATCAAGATGAGAGATAAAAATGGGAATGATTGTCATCATTTCAGGAAAGAGAACGCTGAAGTGAAGACACGGATGCAGGAACAAGATGACGTCATTCTGGGTCTGAGGCGAGACCTTGTCGGGGCATCTGCAAGACTTTCTGACATCACTGGTAAATTATTTTGTTAGCTCGTTCAGGATTTTTTTCATAGAAAAAGGTTGCATTATTGTCATAGCTTTGGTGTTCGGCAAGTCTTTGGCATCTTTTTCTGGCAAAACTTGAAACCTTCGACATCATTAATTGGAAAGCTGTTCCAGATATTTACTTGAGTAAATGATCACGCTAAGTATTTATTTTACATGTAAAGAACATGATTGTTATGAATTTGACAGATTGTGTTATATTGAAGAAGTACAAGATTTCAACCTGCCAAAATGTGTATAATATAAGCTTGTATACAAAAAGCCATTTGAACAAGAAATTAAGGGAAATATTGAAAGAGATGTTTATTCAAATGGATTTCAAGGTTAAAAAAGTTTAAGGTGGTGGTCAGCCACATAGAGAGATAGAGAGGTTAATAAGATGAGACAGCAATAATTGTTCTAAAAAAAATCAGGGGAGTTAATTCTGTTATGTTCTACCATTCAGGGGAGCTTAGTAAGGGTCAGAAATATGTCATAGGAAGGGGTGGTCAGCTACCAAGTTTAGTTGTTGAAATAAGACAGCAGCTTGCTAAACTGCCCCGAATGATTATAACATGCGATCTTTAAATCAGGGGTGTTAATTCTGCTATTTACTACCATTCAGGGGAGCTAAGTGAGGGTCAAAAGCAAGAAGTCGAAAAACTGAAAGAGGTTGTCAGCCACAAAGAGAGAGAGGTTGTTGAAATGAGGCAGCAGCTGGCTAAATTGTCCAGAATCATCGACAAACAAAAGGAGGAGTTGAAGAGCATAGAGTGTGAGCTCAGGTGAGTTTTTTTTTTTAATCAATAGCTACGTAGACTCAAATACCCCAGTTAGAAAGCGCCTAAATATCACTATTTTTTTATTTGTACCTAAATCACATACATATTTTTGTTTTAATTAAAAAGGTCAAGTGAGTTAAGCATTATAATGCATTAAAAGCAAAATATAGTGCATCAACTTATTTTGTAATATCCAAATTAGGTATAAACATGAAAGAGTAAAAAAGTTTTTTATTCTTGTACAAATTAATTGGTTTATTTTGTTGTAATTTTACTGCATATTGGCCTCTAAAATGCTCGAAAATGGTTCTTTTATTTACTGTTTTCTTTAAATATTTCCTTATGATGGTCCCAGTAAGCTCTGTTATTGACTGTGTAATTTTCTACTTTTGAAGAGTTAAAGAAACTTCTAAGGAAATTCTTTTAAAAATTACAGTATCATTATAAACTGTATTTTGGTTTATAAAATCAAGTTGTAGAGAGTAATTTTTCTACGTAAAAAAGAATTAAAAGAGTTATGCTTAAGATTATTTGCTACTACTGGGTTGGTAGTTTAAATATTTTCCATTTCAGTAAGGAGAAAAGCATCTCCAACAAATACAAAAGCCAGGCGGAGCAAGAATGCAAGAAGATACAAAGTCTCAAGAAGAGCTTGGACATTGAGAAGAATGAACAGGCGAAACAACTGGAGTTAATGGACCAGGAGGGACGGATAACCTCAGAGTTAACTGCCCTTGGGGCGCAGTGTCGAGGGGAGAGGCACGAACAAGTGATCGCCAGACAGCGAGAGGCGTTGGCAGAGTTGAGGTCTCGTGTAAAGACATTGGAAGTAGCCAGACCTCCTGGTAAGAATATTTGAATAAAGAGATATACAAATTTGCCTTATTGAAAATATTTACATTTAACATACACCCATGTACGTTTTGAGGGGAAAACTCTATGGTAGGGTCGATTGTGTGTTAGATTGTTGAAAAGTGTACTTTTCCATTTTCCTCCTAATAGTTTAAAATTCTTCACAATATTTTTGAGACTTTTCAGTCTTGTAAAATAGAGGCATTGTTTCTTTATCAAACATTTTCAATTTCTTTAAAAATGAAATAAATAATTTGTTATGCAAATTCTGCTTTACAATTTCTAATGGTACAATGTAACCTCTTACAGTGCCGACCCAAGACCAAGCTTTACAGCAAGTAATCATGCTCAAGAAAGAGCTTGCTGAGATGAGAGTCAATCAGGCGCTTTCAGAAGACAAGAATATCGTGAGTCTTACCAGTCTTGACCGCGAGGTTGGCCGTGCACGAGGGCTCGTGTCGACGACCAATGCGGACGCAGAGATGGAGAGAAGTGCTCACAGGGAAACAATGGAGGCCCTTGAAGCTAGTGAAAATTCTGTGAGTACTTCTTAAAATTGAATCAAAGAAATTGAGTACACTGAGTGAGTGCTTTTTATGAAACAAATAATCATCATAGCAGTGAAATACATTCCAAGCCTTGAGTATTAAGCAAATTTAGTTTTTGTTCAATTATCAATTAAAAGCGCACTTGCTTCTCACCAAGGGTTCGATTTCTGGCATGGGCTCACTTGGTTTGTGGTCACCATTCCAGATGAGTAGATTCCTTCAGGTACTTCGGGTACTCCATTTTCTCCCCACTACACAAGACCATGCCCTCATGTAACAAGTGTGATTAATAAGTGTGATGTTGTAACAATTTGTTTCACAATCATTGTAAAATGAACAAAATAAGTTTGAACAAAATAAAAATGGAGTTAGATTTTATCTGAATTAAAATTTTGATTTGAATTTTATGTTTTATTCCTCAGTACCTAACCTCGATGAACGCAATATCCTCCTCTCTCGACCTCGAGGGAATCGAGGGCCTGCGACCACTTGGTCACATTCCAAAAGATGAGCGTGAACGATTGCTACGAGAACGCGAAAGGTCATGTGACAAGCTTGTTAACCAGGTCAGGGTATATCGGGAGAGAATATCGCGCAAGGACGAACTACTACAGGGTTATGAACGGGACTTGGCAAAACTGAGGTAAGCTTTGTTATGTTGGTCATGATTTGAATAATATTGAAGTATACTAAATTATAAAATTAAGGCATTCTTTTAAAGTCTCCGCAAATATGGCTTGGATCTGTGATTTGGTTGCAATTTAAGTACACATAATTTCATTTAACAGATTTGGTTTACTGTTAGTTTAATCATGATTTTGTTTACAACAATTGTGGAGAAAGTTTTATTATCTTATGCTAAGTCACTGTCATTGGCACTATGGTTGCCTTACTAATGTGGTCTTGTGATTTTGCGGAAATCAGAGAACCCGGAGAAAACCGATTTGTCCGACTTGGTGACCAACCAAACCAATCACACATGGTTTACTGTTTGAAAAAAAGAAAGAAAATAATTCCTTTGGAAACTGATATAGATGAATACATTGCTTTAAAGCTGCACTCTCACAGTTTGACCTTTTGGCAACCTTTTAATATTTTTCTTGGAATGAGCTGATTTTTGCGTAAATGTCTGTGTCTGTAAGCCAGTGATACAAGACTGCTGACAAAAGATCAGATCACAGTTTTTCATCTTTATGTTATAAAATTGATGTTTTATGGGTGAAAGCGTTACTAACGCTTTAAGAAAAGGAGTTATTCAGCATTTTTTTAAACAATTGAGATCTATTATATTTTGAGTTATCTTTAATGACTCAATTGAAGGCATTGATGCCAAAATCAGCTGATTCTGAGACAAAAATTAATATAAAAGACAAAATTATCAATCTGTGAGAGTACAGCTTTAAGTATGAATGACACTAAATTAAAAAAAAATAATAGCAGACTGGTTCGGAACTGAACTATAATCGTTGAAATGTCAAGTCTGATAAATGTCAACCTTAGGAAAATAAATGATCTTTCATTTTTCTGCTTAAAAAATTGGTAATTTTTTGGCGTAGATAAATGGAATTGGTCTAAGATGTCACGTTATATTTCATGCATGTTGGCTGTTACATAATAAAACAAACGTGCAAATTTTTATTTTTCCATTATACTTCCATTCCTCTGGGGGTTTCCCTCGTAATTTCAGCACTACCACATATTGGAAATAAGGTTAATCATGATGAATGACTGTTCGATTCCACTTATTAAGTTTTTAAGTAAAAAAAATCTTAAAACTACATAGTGGTACATCTTGAATGTCTTTAAAGGTGTAATATTTAGGTTGATGCAAAGAAATATTGTCTTCTTTTAATGCATAATCGTGTTCTTTTAATGCATTATCGTGTTCAACTCATTTGACTTAAATGATCAAAACAAGAAATTCATAAAGTATTAGTAGTCACTTTTTGGCACTTTTTTGACTAGCAAATTTGTGGCCTAGTGACTATGTACCTAATTCCCCCAAAAATCATTTATAAAGGCAATTAAAGCTGCACTTTCACAGATTTACCATTTTTCCAAATTTTTTATTGATATTTACGTAAAAAAGTGCTTGTTCCAAGACAAAAAATGTAAAGTTGTTAAGCTTTTCAACCTGTGAGAGTGCAGCTTTAAGACAAATTAGTTAAACATAACAACGCATTAAAATTTATAAAAAAATGTTTGCATCATTTGATATTGTGCGCCTTTAATGCAAATGTAAAAAATGACATTTTTTCTGTAAATTCTGGAAATAAGATTTGTTCACAAATATTGAATTATTTAAGTTAACGCTCAACCTTTATTTTTTCAGGCAAGCACAAGAGCTAGCTGAGAGGAAGTCAGTTCAACTTGATACTCTGGCTGTAAGTATGATTTTGTAATTACATGATGACATACCTTATGTAAGCTTATAGGAGTATAATACAGCTTATAGCGGTAATTATACAGCTTATAGGAGTATAATACAGCTAATAGGAGTATTCTACATTTAGAACTGTCAACATCAAAAGTACAAAATACCTCGATAGATGAAATACTAGAATGGTTGAAAAACGATTCTTGTTTTGTAACTGCAAATTGTTTTAATTTCTCAAGGACCTTTTTATATATAGTTTTTTGTGTTGGGCAATTTTAGCGAGATTTAAATTTTGCAACGCATGATTGCCTTTTTTTTTCGCTTGGTTGTAAAATGGTGATTGGATCTGTGAAAATTTGCGGATATCAAACTATTATGATATTAACAGTTCAACATATTATATCTGTGAGAAAAGGGTTCATTAGGAATATAGTTGGAACTAGACCTAAATTTTGAGCAACATGACTTTTAAAGCTGCACTCTTACAGATTGAACCTTTTGAAAACTTTTTATTTTTTTGTCCTGGAACGAGCCAATTTTTGCGGAAATCTATGGAAACCAGTTAAATAAGACTGCTGACAAAAAATTGCATCGCAGATTAATTAAGTTTAAAAAATGATGTTTTATGCATTTTTCTTAAACCGTTAGTAACGGTTTAGGCCATAAAACATTAATTTTCGAACAGAAATATGAAAATCTACGATCTGATTTTTTGTCAGCATGCAATCTTATATCATTGGTTTGCAGATATAAACGCAAAAATTTGCTCTTTTCAAGACAAAAAATAAAAATGTTGTAAAAATGGAAAATCTGCAATACCGAATTTTCGGTACAATACCAAATTTTCGGTACAAAGCAAAAAAATACTGGCAGCATACTATAGTTCATATAAAAGGAGGAGCAATAGAAAAATTCAGTTTCGTTTTTTTCTCTGTGTACAAATCATAATAATAAATCTTCTTTACTTTATTTTTTGACATTTTTATGCCTCCGAAGGTGGGCATATTAAAATCGCACCGTCTGTTCGTTTGTCTGTGTGTCTGGCTCAATAATTCAAGTCTGGGCTGTAACTTCCTCTTGTATGGACAGATTTTAAAATGACATGTCACATGTGTTCCACATACCAAGATGATGTGTCGCGTGCAAGACCCGTGTCCCTACCTCTAAGGTCAAGATCACACTTAGTGTTTTTTTATCCTGTGTATTATCACTATTAGAATTCAGCACATGTTGAAGCTTATAAGATACAAGATACAAGAATCATTATTAAAAGTAGGGTAAACGATAACAAGAAACATTAGCTCAATGAGCTATTTTCTAACATTAATGGTTAACATACATATCAAAACATAACAATTACCTGGTGACCTGGAAATACAATATATATGTATTTCAGAATGATGTACGCTGTAAGCATGAAGAGTCCCAGTACCTCCGGGAGTCGCTACATCAGACCCGAGACAAGTTGGACCAGGAAAAACGCCTCAACACCGCTATTAAACAACGCAAGGTACCAATGACAAGATAAATGAAGCTTTATAAGAAATGTATTTACAAGTGGATAATTGCTTTCATGCTTACAATTTTGCCATTTGAAATCAGCATTGCAACTTACTGTAGTGTAGTTATGACAACCATCCGAATAAATAAGTATACGCAGATTCTTGCCGTATATTAAAAAATCATCTCAGAACTTTGGAAAAGAAAACAAGCCATACTTAAGTAAAATAACTGTTCCATCTTTGGTTGTTGGCCGGGCCCCATAAACAGGATGAAACTAGGCTCATTTTTACTCTTTTTAAGTCAAATCAAGATAAAAGTATAAAATTTGGCTTAATGAAATTAGCTGCTTAAGCTTGTGATGCTAAAGAATGTTCGAGAAATGATGACATGTCATTTATTTATCTAAAGAGACTAAAATCCCCAAAATTAGTATGATTCCCTAATTTTTACCTCCCCTCCCCTCTAGACTTTCCACCTTGAGAATGAAAAGGTCCACCTGGCCCCAGCCTCGCACCGATGTAAACCGGAGGACCCTCGTGCAGTGTTGAAGAAAAAACGGGAACGCGATGTGCTCAAAAGGAAGAACTACGAAATTAAAACGCTGAAAACAGAACTCACGGACAAGGAGAGGAATCTATTTGATGCTCAGAATAGGCTCTATACTCTTTCACATAGTCAGGTGGGTACAGTTTGTTTTTGATTAAAAATATAATTATTAGCTTTTCTATTTTTCGAAGGAAAAAAATGTTGATGGGTATTGGTCTATACTAATTTATTTTAGCTTGATTTTGAGGAAAGCTTATAAAATCACTCTCAAGTCCATTTCCTGGGTAGACCCCAGTTCTGTGTCCTTTTTGAGAGGCCATAAGAAAGTACCCCTGGTGGGGATCAAACCCACAACCTCTTGGGTGAGTGGCGGACACCTATACCACTAGTCCACTCTCGCCCTGGTTGTTATTATTTATGGCCCTGACATCCCTGACATCCTAAAAATAAAGCTGTGCAATAACTCATGTTCTGTGGATAATATTATTCAAGATATTCAAATTAAACTATGTACTCAATTATTTAGGGTCATAATGCACATGTACATAGTAAGGCACATAGCTCTCATTGCTTTAATAATTGTTGAATTATTCCCCTTTTGTGACTAAAAACAAAGAACAGGTTAGCAAAATATATATCAAATATGTCTTCTGTTGTTTTAAATAATATTTTTAATTTTTTTGCTAAATTTAATTAAAGCTATAATTTTATTTTCGCAAGAAGCTATTGTTTGTTATTCATGGCCTGTGTAAAAGATTACCAATATTCTGTTTTGATTCTTTGCAAATAAAAAAACAATGTTTGCCGTATTTATGCCTTTATTATACACAATTCTTCACATTGCATATTTATTCTCCCTTTTGCAATGCAAATAAATTAAAAATATTGGTCTGAGAAGAAAGTGAAATAATTCAGGGATGTGATTTGATCAGAGATTCATGGATTTTGGCGGATCTCAATAGCTCCTGAAACAATACTACAAAAAAAAGAATAACAAATTAAAAAGGATTTATTATTATTTTTTTTTATCAAAAAAACTGAACTGGTTGCTTTTTTTTTTTACTTTATTTGATGTAAGTTTGCTTCTAATTTGAAGTCAGAAAATCCCTAAAAGGGGCTTTTGCCGCAGGGTGCGTCACCCCCTTTGACCCCCTTTTATAAGGGACCTAATGACTGCCCCCGAGAACCCATCGCCTGAAATGGTTTCAGCCCTTCGACTTTCAGGTCAATCACATCCCCGATCATACAATCATGTAGTTACAAACTGGCTGTTAATGGTACTAATGTTTCCTTCTTTTTTTGAAGAACTTGGTTCTTAAAATAGAACTTTTTCAATATTTCCATAAAGGTCTGAAATTCTCTAGAATTTGTAGGACACAATTTCCTTCTTGAATGCAGAAACCAAGAATAAATGTATTGAATGTGATATGTTTTTATTTCATTTCGAAGGGAAAAGTCATATCCTAAAGGTTTCCCTCAGAAAAAAAAGTATTTCATATAAACCATTCTCAAAATGAATTGTTCACAATTATATTTTGCAGTATTCAAAGGTCTAAGTGTTCATATGGTAAGATCTTTTTAACAAAATGCATGTCATCTAGTCTAGTTCAATACTTAATAATTGCATGTTATCTAACCCAATTGTGTATTTAACCAGGTCTGCATAACCAATTTGTGTAGTATGATATGTACTAAAAGTAACAGCGCCAAAAAGTATCAAAGATAAACCTGAATGTCACTCACAGACTATAATTTGCTCTAATACTTTTAAACAATGTACACTAACATTCTGAAGTAACATTTTTTTGGTCTCCAAATTACCAGGTATATTCACTAGGGGATCCGGCATGCGCACCCCCCCCCCCCCTTAAAACTGTCGGAGTTTACTTTTTATTTTAATATGGGAGAAAAAAAGTAAAAAGATACACCCAAACTGTACTATTTTGGACTACGGGTTGTTGGAAGTACCTAGAACACCCCGCACCCTTAATTCCAGTAATTAAATTGAACCAAGTAAAAAGCATACCCTCGAAGTTACGCCCCTCAAAAACTGGACCTGGTCCTGATATGTTACTATCATTTGAGCCATATAACTATTTTTTTTTTGACGCAATGAGATTAATTGAACTTTATACTTATTTTAAATTTATTTTTACACAGTATACATTATAGCCTACATTTTCAGTGAAGAGTATTATCTATCCGCTTATCGGTAATCGTTAAATATTTCAGTTACAAATTTAACAACCAAAGACCGCTGGTGACATTTCAAATTCAATATTTCATAAAAAAAAAATGAGGTATAAATGGAAACAGATAACTTTTTATTGCCTTATTCCAGAACTTGAAGTAAAAAATAAAGAGAGTAAAAGTCATCCTGGCAGGAGACTTTCACGCAATGTTCCCATTCTAATTAATTGTAAATCGAAACGTTCTTTGTATCATAATGGATTCTAAAGAAACTAAAGGGAACCTCATCTGGCTTCAGATGGCTGCTTTTAATATGCTTGCTATGAGATTGCTAATTAAAATGTAAAGCACAAAAATAAAAAGAATTTCTCAGGTCTTGTGTCAATAACTGTCTTCAGTTTTTATAGTTAGCCTAATTGATAAAAAAGTAGTCCTTAATGAAAAGAAAAGTGATTAATTTCATGGGATTGTAAGTATAAGATGTCTTTTAGTTATGCCACAGTCAATTTGTAACTACGGCCCCTCAGGTCCGGGGGTATACCGAGGAAAGCTGGGGAAATGGGCCTTGTTTTTACTTTCCAGGTGGCCCGCAGTGCCGAGTGAATATGGTGGTTTTGTTTTCACGTCAAAAATAGCGGGGAATGGGCCTAATAGCTGGACTGAAAGTCAAAGTCCCCCTATTCCTCGGACCGGGAACGGTGGTGGGTGGTGGGGGTGTTGATTTACAATTTACTGATGCATTAAATTAAGAAAACTGATTAACTTCAGGAATTGTATGCATAAGATGTCTTTTAATTACACCAAATAAACCTTATACAGTAAATCTGGGGTCGTTTGAACAAGCGGTGGTTCGAGAACCTGCGGTCCCTCAAGGGCAGAGCTTGGTCCCGAATATTATTCCTTCCATTTTCATATAAAATATACCTACGCTGCATCAAAACCTAAATAAGTTGAGGAGTCGAGCAATATAGTCGGTCCCTAGTACACAAATCATGCACAAAACCTTATGGCTCCCATGAGGTCATAATTTCACACTTTTTTCAAACGCGTGTTACAAAATAAACAAACATGTTAGGTGTTAAAATTTTCTCAAGTTGTAAAAATTACAATGACAGTTGAAAGGCAATTTGATAAGGTGTGAAAAACCGTTTATCACTGTTTACGCATGACCGATAGTAGTTGATAAGGTCATTTGAGAAGATAATTATGAGAAGTTAATGACGATAAGTTAATTGTGAGAAATGTAACTGAGTAATAGAAATATGAATAAACACTACTATATCAATCCAACATCAGAATCTCGGAAAAGAATTCCTTCTTGTCACTTTGCTTTGCAATATGGCAATTTTGTAAAAATACACATTTCATTTCTTGATATTTCTTTTACATTAAGTATACATTAAGTATACCACAGACTTTGAACATATGAGGGATTTCCACAATGCAACACATAATCGGTGTCTTAGTAAACAGTCGGTTTGACGACTTCAAACTTACAATACACTGAAAGATATTTCAAAACAGACTGGAAAATTGAAATTTGGGTTGTTCGAAACTTCGGTTCTCTCGAGGTTTTGGCTTGGTCCCCGGCGTCCTCGAGTGATCAAAGTTTTTCTGAAACTGATTTAAAGCTAATAACAAATCATATGTTAGGTTTATATTACCTGCATCAAACGATTATCTTACAAAGTCCCCAAGTTGATTACATTACAAGTACCGGTATTCCTAATAACAAAAGTAATTATTGAAATATGTATGGTATTCTGAGAAAGTCGTGTGAAATTAGTACAGTTAACGTTAGCAGGTAAGGTCACATGTATATATAATGTTTCTTATCTTATGTGTACTTATTAGCCAGATTTAGTAAAGTATGTATACTCAAACAATATGAAAAGTTTACATATACTGAAAATAAAGCATCCGCAGAAGTTTAAAAGGGAAATATCCCAATTATTACAAGTATTGAGGACAGACTCATGAATTACTTGTTTTTCACCTATTACTGATACGAATATTTAAGACCCTCGAGTGTAGTCGATTTATCCAAAAATCTTTTAATAAATCATTGGACACAGCTTTTATTGCCTACGATTTTCAAACAAGTTAATCTACAAGTAGATTTTATCAGGACCAGTAAAAACAATTTATACACTCAACAGTTTAATTAGATATAAATAAGATAGAAGTTATACCAATTTCAGGGATATTTTCCTATAAGGCGAAAAAAATAATGATGTTTGTTTCTAGTTTCCCAACATACCTTATTTTATACCTGGACTCTAGATGATACTTTTTATTGCATCCAGAAATACTTTTTATCTATTTTGTTTTGCAGAATTATTTTGTTTTGGAGAATTCTTGTGATTTTCATACAAAAGATAAAGTATCTAAAGATTGTGTACAAACATAAGATCATGATAAGGGTCCTTTTAGATGATAACACAATTATTCAATAGAAAAAATATGTCAATAAAGTTTGAAATATCCTGTATGTTCTCCATTAATAATTGTTAATTACAATGATATTACAAAATTTAATTATGCCTCAAGTCACCTTTCCTTTTTAAAAGTACCTATAGTTGTCACTAGTTGTTCCGTAATGCCTCATGTGTAATGCCTCATATGTAATGACTAATACTAAAGAAGTTAGACCAACCTTAGCAGTGTGTACATAACTTTAACCCTGTCTTGAAATTGTTTTATTGTCAATGCAACATAATATTATCATTATGTATTTTCAATGCAATATTAAATGGCCATTTTTTCAATGCTATATAACATGACCAATTCTTATCTTTATTGAAACTTGATATATTCAAGGCATCACAACATAGTATAATCAATTATTATCTTCAATGCAACATAAAATGGCCAATTATAATCTGCAATGCATGACAACATAGTTTAATCAATTATTATCTTCAATGCAACATAAAATGGCCAATTATAATCGGTAATGCATGACAACATACAATTATTATCAATAATTATCTTCAATGCAACATAAAATGGCAAATTATAGTCTGCAATGCATGACAACATAGTATAATCAATTATTATCTTCAATGCAACATAAAATGGCCAATTATAATCTGCAATGCATAACAACATAGTATAATCAATTATTATCTTCAATGCAACATAAAATGGCCAATTATAATCTGCAATACATAACAACATAGTATAATCAATTATTATCTTCAATGCAACATAAAATGGCCAATTATAATCTGCAATGCATGACAACATAGTATAATCAATTATTATCTTCAATGCAACATAAAATGGCCAATTATAATCTGCAATGCATGACAACATAGTATAATCAATTATTATCTTCAATGCAACATAAAATGGCCAATTATAGTCTGCAATGCATGACAACATAGTATAATCAATTATTATCTTCAATGCAACATAAAATGGCCAATTATAGTCTGCAATGCATGACAACATAGTATAATCAATTATTATCTTCAATGCAACATAAAATGGCCAATTATAGTCTGCAATGCATGACAACATAGTATAATCAATTATTATCTTCAATGCAACATAAAATGGCCAATTATAGTCTGCAATGCATGACAACATAGTATAATCAATTATTATCTTCAATGCAACATAAAATGGCCAATTATAATCTGCAATGCATGACAACATAGTATAATCAATTATTATCTTCAATGCAACATAAAATGGCCAATTATAATCTGCAATACATAACAACATAGTATAATCAATTATTATCTTCAATGCAACATAAAATGGCCAATTATAATCTGCAATGCATGGCAACATAGTATAATCAATTATTATCTTCAATGCATCATAAAATGGCCAATTATAATCTGCAATGCATGACAACATAGTATAATCAATTATTATCTTCAATGCAACACAAAATGGCCAATTATAATCTGCAATGCATGACAACATAGTATAATCAATTATTATCTTCAATGCATCATAAAATGGCCAATTATAATCTGCAATGCATGACAACATAGTATAATCAATTATTATCTTCAATACAACATGATACGGTTTAATGGAATAAAGTTGTGGACATTTATTATCCTCAAAAGTACATGGTTATTCTACTTTTACTGTTGTCAGCACAACATTAAAACATACTATGTCCACATCTTTTGTTCAATGCAACATAATATGCATATCTATTTTCAAAACAAAAACAATATATCACTTCTTGTGTTCAAAGGAACCTATAATTGTTGATCTAATCCTATTTTCATTACAAATTGGTTTGAACAGGCTTCAGGGTTGTTATTGTTAGTTCAACATAATGAAATAGTTTATTGATTTGAGTGTAATAGTGATGTTATATTGGCGCTTTATTGTATTTTTCAGGATGTAGAAGAGACTGAAATAGTTGTTGAAGACTAGACTTCAAAGTGATCATCCCTCAGTGTAGAAATAGTCAAAAAGCTCACAGATCTGACACTTAATGTTCTGGGGCCTATTATTCATGGACAAGTTTAATCATAGCTTCAAAAGAGTCTTAATTTGAAATTATTTATGAATTAAATTTATGAAATAGTTATCTGACCAAGCTGACAACAAATGATGATTGATTGATAAACATTTCCGAGGGGTGTTCAAAAGTTTCCTGCATTTATTTATTCAAAATTAATCGAAAGACATTAAAATTTTCATGATATGTAGATCAATAAGAATATAGCATACTGATGAAGGGGTGTTCAAAACTATCTGGAAAAATTGCTCTTATAATATTCAAAAATAATCGAAAAACATTGAAACTGTCGTGATATGTAGATCAATCATATTGATGAAACAAAACTAATGGTCATAGGTGTTCTTATAAGTGGAATAAAAGTTTATATGGAAATGTCACCACAAAACACGACCAAATTGTCATCTATTATGTCCGATTGCCAAAGCATCTTTTTTTTAAACACCCCTCGTTAAATACCATAATATCATGTATATGTAGTAACCAAGTTTTGCAACTGGTCACATGACTTTTATCATTCATTGTAGGATAAGCATTGTATGAGATGTAAATTGAAAACAGTGTCAAACAAATTGAAGACGTGTCTGAATCTTGTTGCAGAATTTTGTTGCTATGGACATCAGTTTTTGAGGTTCTGACTAAGATTTGTCAATGAAACATTTAGGCCCCAATGTTGAACTATATGACAATACTGTTTATTTTAGAGGTATAATAATTATTTTAAACATTAAAAGATTTCCTCCTTTGCAACTGAACAATCAGATTATTTATTTTTATTCAAATTATTTGGTCATGTGATTTTTAAGTTTTATATATATATAATTTCATTTACTGAGAAAAAAATATTGTGTTAGCATTGTTGATAAAATGACAATGAGTAAACAATGTATATTTTTAAAATCAACAAAATTAAACTAGCATTGATGTATACAAACTTTTTTCAGGCATGCTTTTAGAAGCTTTTTATAAGCAATTATTTATAATACTCCAGAACTTTCTTAGAAAGTAGCTATAGGAGGGTTTTAAGGTGCAGATTTCAAAATTATTCATGAGTTTTTATTAAGCATTAAAATAATATAAAATTGATGCTGTTTTCAAGTAGGAAAATTTTAGAATGTGTAGCGCATTTATTTTCTAATTTTGAAAATATTTTTTCAACTTTGGCAAGACCTATTTGTCACGGGGAGTAGTTTTTTATGAACAAAGTTACATTTTTACTTTAAATATGTTTTTGTATATTTATTTATTTTCAACATGACTGAATTTTGTATCTTTTATAGTCAAAGACATATTTTCTAATGCAATTTCATTATTATTTCGAATCTGATTGTAAAAATGAATTTAACACTCAAACACTGCCCAGCTATTTGTAAGATTTTGTAAGATGTAAGTACATTGTATATAAAATGTTTATTTTTGTAACTACTATATTTGTTTATGGATGACCGATTTTATTTATTCTAAATCTGCAGCAGTCATTGGCCAAAAATAAAGTTTTAATAATTATGATTACATATGTGAAAACTAATTTAATAACCGCAACTTACATAAAACATATTAAGTTCCTGCTTTATAAACATTTACAAAGGTACGGAGGATGTTATTTTTTATTTTTATTTCTTAGATATTTAGGTAGATTGTATTTTATTTTTCAACTGTGATATTTGATTTTTATGTGCTTTTAAAATTTACATAGAAGCGTATCCAATACTTACATTCGTAAGGCAACAATGTTTTTTGTATATAAACACACATATTTCTTTTTAGTTCCTTAAGAACTTTTGAAACTTCACTTGTTTAGAAATAGGATGAATGAATTAAAATATAGTCAGTGCTTCAAGAAAGACTGCATATTTTTGTAAATGTGAGAATTGTGATAACTTGATTTGTATGTGTCCATTTCACCTTGTTCATTTTTTTACAAAAAAAAAACAACATAGGGTAGATTGTTAATTATAGTTTGTATTTTTATTTAAATGTGTTTATATGTGATGAAATAGGAGTTATTTTCACCTATGGTTTTAAAAGTTATTTATTTCTAAAACAACATCTGAAGCCAATTGTATAAACTGGTTATCTTTTTTGCCTGGTTAAAAAAGTCAAATTGTTTATTGATTGGTTAATATTTATCTAAAAATTACTGCTAACAAATCATGTATTAAAATGTGCAAACTAGACGAAAGGTAAACATGTGGACAACATCTCTTAGTTATATACAATAAGCTGCAGGTATAAATCAATAAAAAAGTATTAGTTTTACAATATCTTCAGCAGCTTATTGTTTAAAACTGGATAAGTAAGTTATCCACAAGTTATATTTTGGCTTGTTTCTAGTTTGAAGCAATTTCATTGGTCGACAGAAATAATTGGATAACTATTGACCAATCAATAAACAGTTTGGCTTACTATAACCAATCCAAAGATTTAACCAGTTCAATGCCATTGGCTACTTATTGAATTATACATATGCAGACCATTTATCATGACTTTTACCTGGGAATAATATTGGGAGGAATAATACTACATAAAGTATAGCTTCCATTATTATTTTAACCCCCAGTTTTTATATTTGACCATTCATTTTAGACTTAACTAATTTGTTTATTATTATCATCAGTTTTCATCCATTGTTAGTCAATAGTTGGTACTAATATATCTTGCTGGAACCTGCTTCTATTACAGAAATAAATCTTGTAGAAACAAATTGTTTTCTTCATTTCTATTACATGATAAAGAGAGGCTTAAAATATAACAATTTGACTTACATGAAGTAAACACCTGATATTCCTGAAGGTTATTTGAGGTTGCGAATTATATACTAAGCAACATTCGTAAAATCAACATCTGTTCTGAAGAAGACATATCTATACTGTAATAGATACTCATTCCAAGGACACCTTACTACGCAGAGATCTCTCCACAAACAACACTCCCTCCAATAAGAGAGCTCTTTTCTCAAAGAGACACACTCTTCAAAGACATGCTTGCTCCGCAGCGATCTCTCCACAAGCAACACTCCATCCAAAAAGAGAGCTCTTTTCTCAAAGAGACACAATTCAAAGACACGATTGCTCCGCAGAGATCTCTCCACAAGCAACATTCCCTCCAAAAAGAGAGCTCTTTTCTCAAAGTGACACACTCTTCAAAGACACACTTGCTCCGTAGAGATCTCTCCACAAGCAACACTCCCTCCAAAAGGAGAGCTCTTTTCTCAAAGAGACACACTCTTCAAAGACACTTGCTCTGCATAGGTCTCTCCACAAGCAACACTCCCTCCGAAAAGAGAGCTCTTTTCTCAAAGAGACACACTCTTCAAAGACACACTTGCTCTGCAGAGATCTCTCCACAAGCAACACTCCCTCCAAAAAGAGAGCTCTTTTCTCAAAGAGACACACTCTTCAAAGACACACTTGCTCTGCGAAGGTCTCTCCACAAGCCACACTCCCTCCAAAAAGAGAGCTCTTTTCTCAAAGAGACACACGCTTCAAAGATTCGCTTGCTCCGCAGCGATTTATCCATAAGCAACACTCCCATAAAAGAACTCTTTTCTCAAAGAGACACACTCTTCAAAGACTCTCTTGCTCTGCAGAGACCTCTCCACAAGCAATACTCCCTCCAAAAAGAGAGCTCCTTGCTCAAAGAGACACACTCTTCAAAGACACGCTTGCTCTAAAGATATCTCTCCACAAGCAATACTCCCTCTAAAAAGAGAGCTCTTTGCTCAAAGAGACACACTCTTCAAAGACACGCTTGCTCTGCAGAGATCTGTCCACAAGCCACACTCCCTCCAAAAAGAGAGCTCTTTTCTTAAAGAGACACACTCTTTAAAGATTCGCTTGCTCCGCAGAGATCTCTCAACAAGCCACATTCCCACCAAAAAGAGAGCTCTTTGTTAAAACAGACACACTCTTCAAAGACACGCTTGCTCTAAAGATATCTCTCCACAAGCAATACTCCCTCTAAAAAGAGAGCTCTTTTCTCAAAGAGACACACTCTTCAAAGACACACTTGCTCTGCAGAGATCTCTCCACAAGCAACACTCCCTCCAAAAAGAGAGCTCTTTTCTCAAAGAGACACACTCTTCAAAGACACACTTGCTCTGCGAAGGTCTCTCCACAAGCCACACTCCCTCCAAAAAGAGAGCTCTTTTCTCAAAGAGACACACGCTTCAAAGATTCGCTTGCTCCGCAGCGATTTATCCATAAGCAACACTCCCATAAAAGAACTCTTTTCTCAAAGAGACACACTCTTCAAAGACTCTCTTGCTCTGCAGAGACCTCTCCACAAGCAATACTCCCTCCAAAAAGAGAGCTCCTTGCTCAAAGAGACACACTCTTCAAAGACACGCTTGCTCTAAAGATATCTCTCCACAAGCAATACTCCCTCTAAAAAGAGAGCTCTTTGCTCAAAGAGACACACTCTTCAAAGACACGCTTGCTCTGCAGAGATCTGTCCACAAGCCACACTCCCTCCAAAAAGAGAGCTCTTTTCTTAAAGAGACACACTCTTTAAAGATTCGCTTGCTCCGCAGAGATCTCTCAACAAGCCACATTCCCACCAAAAAGAGAGCTCTTTGTTAAAACAGACACACTCTTTAAAGATTCGTTTGCGCCGTAGAGATCTCTCAACAAGCCACACTCCCTTCAAAAAGAGAGCTCCTTTTTCAAAGAGACACACTCTTTAAAGTTTCTCTTGCTCTGCAGAGATCTCTCAACAAGCCACACTCCCTCCAAAAAGAGAGCTCTTTGCTCAAAGAGACACACTCTTATAAGATTCGCTTGCTCCACAGAGATCTCTCAACAAGCCACATTCCCTCCAAAAAGAGAGCTCTTTGCTCTCTTGAGTTTGTTGAAAAATAAACACATTAGTTTATTTGAAATAATTATATGCATTCCAAATGGTATATGAAATATATGTACAATGATATATTGCATAAATCATTGAAAATGTTTTTATGAAAGTATATGCTTGTAATTTATTTGCTTCTCTGTTGTTCGCTTAAAACAATCTTCATTAGAAACAACATCATAGGAATAGCTATGTAAAATGAAATGTAAGTGCAGATTGCAATGTGCTGGAAAAAAGACGAAAAGGGAGCCCAAATTCTAGGCTTAAATATTGACCACACTGCGGCCTGTCTACCTTCTACAGATGTTTGAGACACAATCACCAGACTAATGAATATTCGGTTGAAGACTATGTTTTCCACTAACATGAATGTGTTTACCAGAGAGAGCCTTCTTTCTAATATTAAAGCTACGGTGACGGTAAACATACAATGCTTGATTCAAAACTTTCTTTGGATAAGGATCAGTGGAGATATTTTGTTGACAAATAAACCCGCTGCAGAAGCAAAGTGACATAAATTGTGCAAGATGGTGCACTAACCCTGCGAAAGTTTAACCAACCATAGCCATGCGTGCATGCCTATCCCTGCGAAAGTTTAACCAACCTTAGCCATGCGTGCACGCCTCACTCTGCGAAAGTTAAACCAACCTTAGCAATGCGTGCATGCCTAACCCTGCTAAAGTTTAACCAACCATAGCCATGCGTGCATGCCTAACCCTGAGAAAGTTTAAACCAACCTTAGTCATGCGTGCATGCCTAACCCTGCGAAAGTTTAACCAACTATAGCCATGCGTGCATGCCTAACCCTGCGAAAGTTTAAACCAACCTTAGTCATGCGTGCATGCCTAACCCTGCTAAAGTTTAACCAACCATAGCCATGCGTGCATGCCTAACCCTGTGAAAGTTTAAACCAACCTTAGTCATGCGTGCATGCCTAACCCTGCGAAAGTTTAAACCAACCTTAGCCATGCGTGCATGCCTAACCCTGCGAAAGTTTAAACCAACCTTAGCCATGCGAGCATGCCTAACCCTGCGAAAGTTTAACCAACCTTAGTCATGCGTGCATGCCTAACCCTGCGAAAGTTTAAACCAACCTTAGTCATGCGTGCATGCCTAACCCTGCGACAGTTTAACCAACCTTAGCCATGCTTGCATGCCTAACCCTGCGAAAGTTTAACCAACCTTAGCCATGCGAGCATGCCTAACCCTGCGAAAGTTTAACCAACCATAGCCATGCGTGCATGCCTAACCCTGCGAAAGTTTAAACCAACCTTAGTCATGCGTGCATGCCTAACCCTGCGAAAGTTTAACCAACCTTAGCCATGCGTGCATGCCTAACCCTGCGAAAAAAAGACAACCTTAGCCATACGTGCATGACTAACCATGCGGAAGTAAGACCAACCTTAGCCATGCCATGACTAACCTTGCGGAAATAGTACCAACCTTAGCCATGCGTGAATGCCCAGCTCTGCGGATGTTAGACCAACCTTAGCCATGCATGCATGCTCAACCCCGCGGAAGTAAGACCAACCTTAGCCATGCCATGACTAACCTTGCGGAAATAGTACCATCCTTAGCCATGCGTGAATGCCCAGCTCTGCGGATGTTAGACCAACCTTAGCCATGCGTGAATGCCCAGCTCTGCGAAAGTAAGACCATCCTTAGCCATGCGTGAATGCCCAGCTCTGCGGGAGTTAGACCAACCTTAGCCATGCGTGAATGCCCAGCTCTGCGAAAGTAAGACCAACCTTAGCCATGCGTGAATGCCCAGCTCTGCGAAAGTTAGACCAACCTTAGCCATGCATACATGACCAATCCTGCGGAAGTCAGACCAACCTAAGCCATGCGTGCATGCCCAACCGTGCGATTGTTAGACCAACCATCACCATGCGTGCATGACTAACCCTATGTTTTATTTACAAAATTTGATGACCATGATGTTGCAAGCAAAACACCGTGTTTTATTTACAAAATAGTATCGGTCCAAAATCAAGGACACTGGCCATAGTAAACATACTTGTATCTGGGACCATTAAAGATGCACTCTTAATCCCAAATAAGATTCAACACAATAAATTGTATTGTTTTAATATTCCTTTATGGATAAATAAATAACGAAAAACAATGGTTCTTATGAAGGATACCGAGTTTAATTCGAAAGAAATGTGCATTAAACACGGTATTTCTACATTAAGAGACTATAGTAGACCACTGTAAATCTTTTAGCACTCACCAATCATTTATTTTTTTGCGCTTCATGCTATTACATACAGTTACAATCTTGTTTTCAGTAATTTAATTTTCTATAATTGCATTATTTAGTAAGAAGTTAAAGGTTTATCAGTCAATATTGATTTGTTACAAATGTGTATGTATCCATTTTGAATAAGAGCGTAACTTTACAAATCCTACTCCCAGCTTGTATAAGACGAAAATATATTGGAATTTCGGTTGAGCTGTATAAAGATATTAAATAGCCAGTGGTTAATTTATAGTCAAGTTTAATGGCGGCAATTATTCTGTCATATAACAATTGACAAACCAACATTTTAAAGAGTGTTCTGAGAGCCTTCAGGGGCACTGTATTGTTCGACAACCTTCAAATCAACGCTAATTGTTAAGGCCTTTCATGTGAATGTTATTGTGCAGCAGACGGCAGTGGCTTTTATGGTCCAATGTTGGCGTATAAATATTACAGGAACCAGGGGCGTACATAAAGAATTTTGAAATGTACACTCGTTAACTTGAGTGAGTTCATGGACTTAAATTTGGTCTCAGTTTGGTGCGGGCTTTCGGAACACCTCGGCCATTTTCCATCGAAAACAACCTCGGATATATATGGACGGTTTACAGTGTCTAAACTCTTTACGTATAACTACGCTGCAAGTAGATCGCGTATTAATTTTAATTATGTACCTAAGTTACTCTAAATTATCTTAAATATTTATACAATAATACATTTCACTTGGAATCAGTTAGAACTTAGTAATACAAGTAACAGTTAAATTATACATTTGCTTAATAGTATTATCATAAAGTTTACGAACTACTTCAACTAATGTACCGGCATACACCCGTGGTTGTTTTCGATGGAAAATGGCCGAGGTGTTCCGAGTGTGGCACGGGAGTACAGTAATAAAAGAATCATATTCAATCATTCATTTTGAACCCCGACATTCAGTGAACTTACGATAAAACTATAAACAGCTGAATTTTAAATGTATATTAGGGTTGCTACGATATATCGATCCATCGATCGATTGTCTGGCGAATTGGTATCACAATAAGGTTTCTATCATATCGATATTATAATCGCAATAGGTTTAATCAAAGATTTCTGTCCGATCAAGCAGACATCAGAATAAAATCTGGCATTGACATAAAACACACATGGATCGGAAACATAGATCGAGCCTCGATAAATTCGAGCCAAGCGGGAATACTTAATTACCTTCAGTTTACAGAAATCGGTCATTTACATTCAGTTTGAGCCAACGGGGAAATCGAGCCAAGCGGGAATACTTAATTACCCTCAGTTTACAGAAATCGGTCATTTACATTCAATTCGAGCCAACGGGGAATTCGAGCCAAGCGTATTCGAGCCAACGGGGTTCGGCTATAATGCGGAATATTGCTAAACGGAAACTGCAAAATGCAATGAATACCTGTACGGTGTTTGTCATTTGATACAGTCCTGATTCATAATTATACACACCCACACAACCTTCGATTTTGTTTTGCATTTTATGATCTATGCCCAGATTTATGCGCTTGCCATTTCGTTCGGGCGTACCGAAATTGAGACCGCCTATAGTTACGCCCCTGGGAACAAACGGCTCCCCAAATACCGCAAAAGAAATGTTTTGTCTGAACAAATACTTACAGAAGAATTCTGCTTCATCGTAAATGATTTCCTAGGTAAATTGACTAAATTAATCATGGTTTGTACGCGAAGGCTCTTATTGGATTTGCAAAAACAGAGACACCTGGTATATATAGAAATACCTAATGATTTCTTCCGTATGCAATCATAGATTTTTCCAGCCATGTATATAATATTGACGATTTACTGACATGTATATCAGTAGATACAATTAACAATCCAGCAATACTATTCTTAGCGTCAGTAATAACGTTCTTGGCGTCTGAAATAACATTCTTCGCGTCTGAAATAACATTCATAACGTTAGTATTAACATTCTAATCGTCAGAAATAATATTCGTGGCGTCAGAAAAATACTCGAGTGCGTTGAAATAGAAACATATGTTTCTTAATTTCATAGAAATCGCGGGGGATTTATTTTAGAAAACATGAATCATTTAAGAATCACATAAAGAAACCTGCCTTCAAATAGTGACATATGTTCCTTAAAGGGAGTAGACACCAGATGATAACATTTATCATGATTTTATATTACTAGATTAAGAGTGTCTGCTCATTCATTAAGGATCCACACCGGTAGATATGCTAATAACAACATTCCTAGAAATGAACGTTATTGTACTTTTTGTAATTCAAATGATCTAGAAGATGAATTTCATTTCATATTAATATGTCCTTGTTATAATGACATCAGAAGGAAATACATTAAAAAATATTTTTATATCAGACCAAGCATGTACAAGTTTATAGAACTGCTTAAGTCAGACAACAAAAATACTGTATTTAAATTATCCAAATATATAAAAGAAGCTCTTAAACATAGAACTTCCATTACATATAGTGATTAGTTTATATCAGCTCATCCTCATGTTTTATCATTTGCATATATGTTTTTTTTACCTATGGACAATTATTCATATCTACGTATAGACATTGCCTGTATCGAATCTGTATTATGTGACATGTTGAATTCACGTTATATAAATGTATTTATATTGTATGACTATGTACCTTGTTGGTATACGTCGAATAAAATTATGTTATGTTATGTTATGATAACATTGCAAGGAAATAAGAGAATACTGGTAAAACTTACATGATAATTATATCGTTTATAAAGCTGCACTCTCACAGATTGAACATTTTGACATCTTTTTCATTTTTTGTCTTGGTACGAGCCATTTTTGGCGAAAATCCATGGAAACCAGTGATATAAGACTGCTGACAAAAATAGATCGCAGTTTTTATATTTGAGTTAAAACAAAATCATGTTTTAGGCATATTTCTTAAACCGTTAGTAACGGTTTAAGCTATAAAACATTAATTTTCTAACGGAAATATGCAAATCTGCGCTCTGATTTTTTGTCAGCATCTTTTATCATTGGTTTGCAAATATTTACGCAAAAATTTGCTCTTTCCAAGACAAAAAATAAAAAAGTTGTAAAAACGGTAAATCAGTGAGAGTGCAGCTTTAACAACGCATTGAATTTTACCTTCTGTCAGATGTATCGCATCGCTTAAGACACATGTATCTTTCACAGTTTTTGCAAATCTTTCCAACGCAAAATATACTGGGTCTGACTACCACGTAAATCCTAGTCAATTTAAAAATAGCGTCAGTATATGTAGCTGTACTTCGTTTTCACGTGAGTTTCACACGCTAAACATACACACTATATACTGGGAAATCATTAAGTGCTATTTTTAAACTGGCTACGAAATATTCTTTTAATCATGAAAAACAATGATTTACCGGCCTAATTCAAGTTCGTATTGATAAATCTTGGCTTGCTTGGAGGAAATACTGTATTTGCCGATTTTGGGACAATCTGGTGTCTAGTCCCTTTAAATTTGAAGACATCGGGGAGGATTTAGGCATCGGATTGAATATAAGGTGTGTCATTAATAAAAGGGTGCATATCAAACAAGAGCAACCTTAGCCCCAAAAGAACGGAAATAAATAATAGTTGATAGGAGTTTCTTCTTCAATGGTTATATGTCTGGATAGATAAAACTAAATGGAATGAAGCGGCGGAATTAATGATAATATTAACACGGCTGTCAACATGACAGATCGAGAGATCCAGACCATTTACAAATAGCATTGTAAAGTATATATGTAAAACACAGCTAACTTTGCTACACGGACCGATACAATAAGTGAGTTATCAACATTTCTTTCAACATAATTTAACTACGAATTTCATTTAACATTTAATTTTCGGTTGAAATTAATATTCGCAAGACAACTTCACTGCGTTATGCGATGGAATAAGTGATTAATCGATTACTGTAGTATTGATTGACAGATTTCATCCAACGTTTGATTTTTGGTGGAAAGTAAATATGCAATAACATTACATCACCATGCGATGGAATTAGTGATTAATCTATATATCTCCAAGTTGATCTAATCGACATATTTCTGCCAACATTTGATTTTCGGTGAAAAGTGAATATGCAAAAAATGATGGAATTAGTGATTAATTAAAGTTGATATAATCAAAAGATTTCATTTAACGTTCGAGTTTCGGTAAACAGTGCATATATAACATAATTTCACTGCACAAAGCGATACAAATAGTCATTAATCAAGATATCTGCAAGCAGATATTGATCGACAAATCTGGTGCAACGTTTCATTTTTCGGTTGAAAGTACAAAACATGTTTATGTATAACACAACTGCAGTGAAATTAATGATATATTAACAATTGACCGACAAATCTAGATCATAATATCGGCGAAAATGATGAATAACACGGCTTACATACCTACTGCATCGAGTGATGAAATAATGATTAATTAACGGACCTACAAATAAGACCTACAGATCTTGATACGGATAAAGATAATGTGGCCAATAGTTTACCACATGCCGCCAAGGTTGATGTCTTATATTTGTACATGCGGTGGTGTTAATTAGAAACAGACAGGCGGGGAAAGACTATGGAACTCTGAGGAATTCTTGCAGGTAGTATAATAGAATATAATTGTGTTGCTCGCTGGCTCTGTACAAACATTCGTGAGTCTTGAAGCCAAATCATGTTTCTGACGAAAATCTCGTGTACTGTTACCGGTAATTCCTCATAAGTTATATTCTAAATCACTACCAGACTATCATTAGACTACCGTTATCAGTAGTATGTGTTTGTGGTAAGAAGTTAACACTCCATAGGGGGTCAGGTTTATTTGTGCCTGCTATTTATTCTTTTCTCTGTGACATTTTCATTAGGAGAATAGAGCATTAAGAGAGCTGTGTTCTTTTATGACTTTCCTTGAAAAAGAAACTAGGCAAAATCGATGGCTTAAGTGTTCGACTTTCACTAGCACAAGTCGAACTCAATGCAGAGACGTAAGATCCTGTATTTCAATATGAAAAGGTGCTAAGGAAAAATAAGTTCAATAGGTGTAATTGTATAGAAAACTTTTGAGGCGAGTTGAGTAGAATCGGTAAATCTGCTGGCGCTGTTGGATTAGAATACAACTGACACACTTGTAGGATATTGTAGTGTAGAAGTCGAAACTTTCAAAGGATTATTTGACAGGTTACAGATTACAGTGTACAGATTACACAATTACTTGGAATATTACAGAACTTCTAAGACTTGAAAGAGGTGGTTTAATATCATATTAATCCACCACTAGTGCTTGGGACATAGGCAGATATAAGTAATTTCTTAGAACCTGACAATATTTGACAGCGGATTAATCAGCCAATATGAGTGAGACGGAGAAAATGGCACCGACAGCTTCTATGGAAACTGTGATGATCATCCGACCATTTAAGGTAATGTTGTAGCTTTGATAAACAAATATTTTGGCACGTCTGGATTGGGCTTACATACAACTAAGTCAGTAAACTATATATTTGCTATTCAGAGCAAAGCACGACAGCACTGTACTATGTTACACTGTACGTACTACACTACATTACACTACACTACACTACACTACACTACACTACACTACACTACTACTCTACACTATAATCCACAACACTATAATCCACTACACTACACTACGCTACACAGCATTGTACTTCATAATACTGTTCTACACTACACTACACTACACTACACTACACTACACTACACTACACTACACTACACTACATTACACTACACTACACTACACTACACTAAACTACGCACCATTGTACTTCATAATATTGTTCTACACTACACTACACTACGCAGCATTGTACTTCATAATACTGTTCTACACTACACTACACTACACTACACTACACTACACTACACTACACTACACTACACTACACTACACTACACTACGCAGCATTGTACTTCATAATACTGTTCTACACTACACTACACTACACTACACTACACTACACTACACTACACTACACTACACTACACTACACTACACTACACTAAGCAATACAGCATTGTACTTCCTATTACTTACTGGCGTTTATACGCCACTTAACTACGCTACATTGTACTTATACATAACAATTTACTGAACTTTACGTACACTACATAACAATGCACTGAACTATACGTACACTACATAACAATGCACTGAACTATAAGTACACTTCATAAAAATGCACTGAACTATACGTACACTACATAACAATGCAATGTCCTATACGTACACTACATAACAATGCACTGTTCTATACGTACACTACATAACAATGCACTGTTCTATACATACACTACATAACAATGCACTGAACTATACATACACTACATTACAATGCACTGAACTATACATACACTACATAACAATGCACTGAACTATACGTACACTAAATAACAATTCACTGAACTATACGTACACTACATAACAATGCACTGAACTATACGTACACTGAACTATACGTACACTACATAACAATGTACTGAACTATACGTACACTGCATAACAATGCACTGAACTATACGTACACTGCATAACAATGCACTAAACTATACGTACACTACATAACAATTCACTGAACTATACGTTCACTACATAACAATGCATTAAACTATACGTACACTACCTAACAATGCACTGAACTATACGTACACTGCATAAGAATGCACTAAACTATACGTACACTACATAACAATGCACTGAACTATACGTACACTACATAACAATGCACTAAACTATACGTACACTACATAACAATTCACTGAACTACACGTACACTACATAACAATGCACTGAACTATACGTACACTACATAACAATGCACTGAACTATACGTACACTACATAACAATGCACTGAACTATACGTACACTACATATCAATTCACTAAACTATACGTACACTACATAACAATTATCTAAACTATACGTACACTACATAACAATGCACTGAACTATACGTACACTGCATAACAATGCACTGAACTATACGTACACTGCATAACAATGCACTGAACTATACGTACACTACATAACAATGCACTGAACTATACGTACACTACATAACAATGCACTGAACTATACGTACACTGCATAACAATGCACTGAACTATACGTACACTACATAACAATGCACTAAACTATACGTACACTGCATAACAATGCACTGAACTATACGTACACTACATAACAATGCACTAAACTATACGTACACTACATAACAATGCACTGAACTATACTGTATACATTGTACACTGCTATACTGTTTTGTACATACGCCATGGTACACTGTACAACATAACCATTATATACACTTGTCTTTAAAACACTGCGCTGTGCTGTACGAAATATCATTTTACCATACCATACCATACCATACCATACCACACCACACCATACCATACCATACCATACCATACCATACCATACCATACCATACCATACCATACCATACAACACTATACGAAACAGCACCGCACCACGTCACACCATACCACACCACACCACACCACACCACACCACACCACACCACACCACACCACACCACACCACACCACACCATACCATACCATACCATACCATACCATACCATACCATACCATACAACACTATACGAAACAGCACCGCGCCACGTCACACCATACCATACCACACAACACCACACCACACCACACCATACCACACAACACAACACCATACCATACCATACCATACCATACCATTGGAGTTGTACTAGTAGGTTGTTTATGGTTATGCGATATATTTTCACCATTAATACAATTGTTTTTATTTACAACACAGAATGAATCAATGTCGAAAAAAATGGTTTTTATGAAGGATGCCGTGTTGAATTTCAAAGAAAGGTATAGGTCTCTACCTGGTGAGACGATAGAAGATCACAGTAAATCTTTTATCACTCACCAATCATTTAATATTTTTTCAACGTTTTTATTAGCTAATAAATACACGGTTACAATCTTGTTATCAGTAATTAACATTTTCCATAAATGCATTATTTAGGAAGTAGTTAAAGGTTTATAACTCAAAATGTATGTTTGTTATTCATGTGTATGCATTGATTTTGAATAAGAGTGTCACTTTAAAGAAATTATATATTTTCAAAATCGCTGTTATTTGTAAAATAATATTAGCGTTTGTATAGCGAGGACACATGTAATGGAATTTAATTAACAACTATGTAATGTGAAGTCATATTGCCTGTGTGATTTACGCGAACATTCGATGAGAAGAAGTGCCCTCTGACAGCCGTTATAATCAGAAGTATTTATATGGTTAAACATGAAAGCAAGTCGTCTGCAGAGAGTTTTGTAGTTTGGATATTCACAAAGCATTTACTTAATTAAACTGTGAGCACTAGCGAGTCCGTCAGGTGCCCTTAAATTGTCCAAGTGAATTGTTTATATCAATTAAATAATTACCTACTTTAGCAATAGAACACAGCAGAAACACCAGCTTGGACTGGAATCAGCAAAATATGTATACCCAAACCTCATCCCCGAACTACGTTAAAAGCATACATTTTTTCTCACCCTCGAGTCACTCTTCTCTGGGGTCCAATTCTGGACGCCCCTGTCGGCAACATGTTGAATGTATTAGCGTCAGTGCAGCTGTTGGTCATGGCGTGTTTGTCATTGCGTACATTACCGCAGGTAAACTCATAGATCATTACTTACACAAAAGGCCGTACTTAACTGACCATATGTTTTGGGTTCCGTTTTCGAAAAAACGTCGAAAACTTTTGATACGGCCTTTTGTTCTAACTTCGTACTCAGGGCACATATATTCACTTTTATTAAGATGTCATCAGAGAGAACGGGCAACAAATCCATATTCTTGTAATAGGCTGAAATCTGGACAGCAAAATAAACAATGCCAATGGACTTTTATATGCCCAGATTGGAGTTATTTGCCAATTATTGGCTGTTAGTCAGTTTGTGACTTGTTTTTCACCTTCTATTCCTTTTGTATCGAGTAAGTCCTTACAGCAACGATCAATTTCATTCATTCAACAACGCCCGGTTTTATTTTAGCTAAGGCCGAAAAAACAACAATATTTGGTTCAGGTTACCCGACCCTACGTACGAATTAGGCGTCGAACCTACCGTCTTTATAGTCCGTTGGTTAAAATGTGCGTATTTTAATATGCTGTTTAGGAACCTTTTAAGCTCCATAAAGAAGATTACTGAATCACCAATCCCCAATGATGAAAATTACCTTCCGGCATAATGTCTAATTATTAAAAAAAGCGCATGTGAGTTTTGAAAATGGACGATTCGGCGAGACCGCCATTTTGTCAGAACTATTTTCGGAGCAAAATATCAGCATATTAAACAATATTTGACCAAAGACAAATAAGTAACAGCCAGGCTGAGTGTAACATTCGTACCCTATCCCGAGCGTGGGTTTCCTCGGGGTACTCCGGTTCGCCCCAGCCACCCCACAACCCCCAACACAAGACCACACTATCGTGCAACATCGTGCCAACGAGAGTGATAAATATAAATAATGCGGTACTTACTTGTTTCACAATCGTTGTTATATGAATAATTTTAAAATTAACTAAAAAAGCCTTCCTAGCGTACATGTTTATGAAAAGGATGTAACCCAAACGTAAACCATACTGTTTTCGCCTAACCAAACATTCAGGTATTATTACATTGTTCAGGCATTTTTACCATTGAGTGGTTAGGATTTCTCAGCAAACATGCAGTGACTCAACCAAAGAATAAATAATAAACCCACAGCACATGTCTTTATTTCTCGGTAATGGGCCAGAAAAACCATCGATCGTTTGGCAGGCAACCGGGGTGCCGTGAAAGTAAAGCTTTATACATCTGTTTGCGTGCATGCATGCGTGTGTAGAAGTCGGCTACATGCCTTTCTTTTCACATAAAACCCAGTCCCTGTATGCAATGCGGCAAACATTAACATACTTTCACATACAATCCAGTCATTGTATGCAATATAGCAGGCATTAACATTGAGTCGGTGATCCGAGAAATAAACTAGACAGGTAGGAAATTACAGGTAAATGAAAGCCACGTGCTCATGTTGAAAGCTTGACAAATAATCCCATCTACACGTGCATCTCTGGCATCAACGTGGGAATAGTTAAAGGTGAAAACGCACATAGATGTTGATAGTATAGATTCAATGACTTTTTTCTATGGTGCTTTTATCAGGTACCGCTAAAATATCAGTATTATGACACAGCAAACACCATGTACCGCAATCAATATCGGTTTTAAGAGTGGGAAGGTGCACCCAGGCGCCGAAATGTTCAAGCACATTTTTCGGTTCAAAGGGGGAGGGCGAGCTCCTTCAAGGCTGCGTCCACTAAGTTGTGCTCCCTCTAAAGCCAAATCCTAGACCCACCCATGGCAACCACCGCAATTGTCAAACTAAGAGCATGACAAGCGTATGGTAATGCTGATCTGTTGTGAAGTGAAAAAGGGGCGTAACTCGACGATTATAATAGCCAGAGTTATAGACTTTGCTTCACACGTGTGCATTGCCTCTTGTAACATGCGTATTACGTTCCATGTGCATATCTTAAACGGTTGTTGAGTGTTGGTGTTAAAGCGTTGTACACTGACGCCGACGACACTTGGGCTAGTAACAACATATTACGATTTGTGTCTTCATTTAAACGACAAGCTAATTACCTCTTCTACCATGTTTGATAATGAAATTTTGTTTTCGTCTATAAATTAACTCCCATATCGGAACGGTTATTAGAAGGCGGAGCTTAACCGTTCAGTAACAAGCATGCGGATCAATTACAAGAATATTGACTCATACCACACTCTAGACATATCGGTAGAGCGTTGGACTCTAAATCGGACAACCCGGGTTCGATTCCTGGGCGGACCAGGTTACTTCTGTTGTGATTGGTTATGAAATCCTTTCTACGACCATTCGCACTGTACCACTGCCCCTGGCATGTAAAGAAGATGTCAGTTCCTTGCAGGGGTGAAGGTACCTAGTACTGGTTCTGCCCAGGATTGTTCTGCGGTGGTTGAACTGTCACTCTGGGACCCTTCAATGTGCTCACGCCGGGACCCGGAGTATAAACTACTAACACCACCACCACCACACGCTAGACATTGAACGGTGTCCCTGAAAATATTGCGCACAAATAAGAGTGTTCTATGGGCATGAAACGGGATTCCATTCTATTACATTATACGCCTAACCTGAGTTATTGAAACAGTGTCACCCACTACTCCTAACGCACGTGTACATTTTCAATAACTTTAGCGTATAAAAAATAAATTGGTATGTATGGTACTTTTTCATAAGGAAAATAGTTTGTTTTTAGATTGTTCTGTTAACAAAAACTATAAATTAAATGTTAGAAAATACTATATAATCAGTATTAGTATCGTTAGACGCGAAGATCCCTTCTTTTTTATTTTTTTAAAGAAGAAAATATCAAATAAAGGATAAAACATATTTCTCAAAGCAATAAAAAAGGTTTGGGGGGGGGGGGGGGGTGTCCGGGAAACCGTAAACAAACGTTATTTCTTTTACACCTTCTTTTTATGGGTGTAGTAAATTCGGTGGCATGAAGAAAAAAAAAACGAGTAAAACTCATATGATTGAATGCTGTCAACTTCACTTATTTGTATTAAGTATTGTATATAAATGTTTTATTAGGGCGGATCCAAAAATTGGCGTTAGAGGGGCTTTATAGTCCGAAAACTAAAATATCGATTTGGAGCTATACATATACTTGGTCAGAGATATATGTATATATCATGAAAACTATACATGCATTTATGTTCCCTTCTCCCCAGGTTGGTGCTGCAATTATAGGGTTCGTCTCTATGTTGGTGAGCGGACTCTTTATCGGGGCCTCAGACTGGATTGAACAAGACGGCTGGCGACAGGGCCTCTGGGAAGAATGCATTGAAACATCCCCCGGCAGAGTGAACTGTACAAAGTTCAACCCGCCTGGTAAGAATTTCAAGGTTTGGTTCCGACGAATGTATTAAGGCATTGTCAATTGTACTTTTTTTGAATTTGCATATACGTAAACCATCCAATCACCGATTGGCATGAACCATCCAATCACAGAGTGGCATAAATCATCCAATCACGTACATCATGAAACCATCTTAAAATATTTAATGTGTCTCCTTTATATCGAGAAATATATTATGAATTAAATTTTTGACCTTAAAAGATTGCATATGTCCGTTGGCGCCTGATTTCATTTAAAATGAACAACAAAAATAGAAATAGCAATTTAAAACTGTATCCATAGTGTATTTTTAGTAATTGAGTTTCAAACATATTATAAATCATTGGATTGATAGCAATATTTAATGAGGTCTACAGGTATCTTTGGTTATTCTGCAAGGACCAAATAATGACATTCATAGCAAGGGTAGTCGAGTGGATATTAGGGGCCTTAATGGCCACTTTAACGACACATATAGTTTACTAAGTATCTATGATATGTAATTGTATTGTTTCAGTATACGTGTTCGCATGTCGAGGACTTGTCATCCTGGGCCTCATCATGACGTTTATAGCAAGTGTGACCGTCTGTCGGGGCCTCAATAATGAGAAAATGAGCACGCGGTACCGGTGCTACTTTATCGCCATGCTAGTTTACTTTCTAGGAGGTAAGTCGTACTAAGACGTATCATTCTTGTTTTTTTTTGTAAATACAGTCGAACCCCGTTGGCTCGAGCTCATAGGATCCGGTAAAATACCTCGAGCCTCAGAAAATTCGAGCCAAGCGATAATCCTTACATTTAACAGAATAAAATCGGTCCTTAACATCCTGTTCGAGCCAGTGAGAAAATCGAGCCAAGCGAGTTCGGACCTACGGGGTTGCATTGTAGACAACATTTTTATGCTAACTTATTGTATGTGCATTAGGGTTACTGGTTGAAAATATAGCAAACGCGAGTTCGCGGCTGAATCCACATGATTCTGACCTTTTTTCCCTCTTTTTTTAAAAAAAAAAAACCGCCAAAGTTGCAGTATGCGTACTTGACTACATGTTCCTAAAATTGTCCATTTTCCAGTTTTAAAGCACATCAGAACGCCCAGAATGCAATATGGATTTCAAAATTATCCGACCCCCTGGCACAATTATGAGCCATCATGAATAGAGGGCTAGCTATGCGCCTGGGTGTACCAGTAGTCACTGGTAATGTTAGTTGAATATTTAAGTCAGTTTAAACTTATATATTTTACAACGATTGTGAAACATGGTGTAACAACATCTCGTTGGCATGCGAGAGTGTGGTCTCGTTAAATGTGTTGACAACCGGTGTACCCGGAGGAAACCCACTTAATCTAGCTTGGTGACCACAAACCAACCTCACACGCGCCCAGGCCGGGAATCAAACCCGGGTCGCCTAAGTGAGAAGCGAGTGCGCTAACCACTGCTCTAACCGAACAGCCTTATAGTTTCTATAATAATCTAGTTAATCTAATAATTTGGTAATATCATATATTGTAAATGGACAAGGCTTCGAAAACTGATAGTTGAAGAGTGCTAGAAGTAGTCTTAATTTTGACCGAACCTTTGCAAGAAATATATATCTTATATAAAAATATATTTATATACGCAACTTTTTTCCCAGAGATAAAGACATGATAAATTTTTCTTCGATCATAAACTGTTTAGTGTTTACAACTATAAATGATTTCACTTCCTAATATTTTCGTCTTAACAGACATTTTCCTTTGCAAGATTTTATGTTTTGTTGTTTACTCTAGATAGTGTTATGATAAATGCGAAATAAACAACGCCATAACATGACATGGCAAGATTATATGCTGTTGGTTTCAAATTAAGTAGACATTTGGTTTCAAATTAAGTAGACATTTTTAGCAGAATTTGTGTTTTTTACCCTATGCAATTCATTTCAAAATCCGATTTAATTACCGTTGTTCATAAATCATTCAAATGCAATTGCATTCCAAGTATGATTGCGTAATGGTTTTGAATGACAAGCGCTTTATACTGCACTGTCTGAAAGTGATTTGAATGCATGATATAATGCGTCAGCATTTTCTTTTTTCCAATAGTTTTATTATTTCCGTTTTAAACGAGGGTTGTCCCAAAAATGTTACTTCAGCTGTAACAACGGGGTGTTGGTCATTCGGAACCCCTCGGCCATTTTTCATCGAAAATAACATCGGTTGTAAATGGACGGTTTACAATGTCAGAAATCTTAACACTTCAACTACGCTGCAAGTAGATCGCGTAGTCATTTCATCTTAATAACCTAACTCTTAGGAATTAGAATTATTTATGCAATAATACACGTCAATGGCATTCAATTTAGACTTAATAATACAAAATACACGTCACGTTAATACTCAATTAATTAATACTATTTTTTAAAAATTTAACGAACTACTTCTACTACCGGCATACACCCGAGGTTGATTTCGTTGGAAAATGGCCGAGGAGTTCCGAATGGATGTTTGTCTGACGCTGAACATCATTCAATGCATTTTTCTTTTCACTTTTAATGCACGTACAGATTGCAATAATGATTTTAAAGCGTTGTGCCTATGAACATATAGTCTGCGTTGAGTAACTTCATCTTTAAAACCTGCACTCTCACAGATTGAACGTTTTGACAACTTTATATTGTCGTGGGACGAGCCAATTTATGCGAAAATGCATGGAAACCAGTGATATAAGACTGCTTACAAAACATCAAATCGCAGATTTTCATACTTCAAGTTCAAAAAAGGATGTTTTATGCATTTTTCTTTAACCGTTAGTAACGCTTTTAGTCATAAAACATTAATTTTCGAACGGAAATATGAAAATCTGCGATCTGATCTTTTGCCAGTAGTTTTATATGATGTTTAGTTTTAACGAAAAAAATGGCTCATTCCAAGACAAGAAATAAAAAAAGTTATCAAAACGGTAAATCTGTGAGAGTTCAGCTTTAATTAAAGTCAAAGTCGGTCCAAAAATATACTAATACTTATATCTGTGGGGATTGTTGTGGTACTGAAATTGATGACGTAATTTCCTCACTCTTTTCAGTTATGTTTGACATCACTGCGCTTATAATCTTCCCTGTAAAGTACTCGGAATCGATGGGCGAGCGGGCGGGCGAGGTGTGGTCAGTCGGCTGGACATATTGGATCGGCTGGCTAGTTGCTGGACTCATGCTGACCAGTGCCCTACTTTTGTGCCTGGACAAAGACGCCGACGAAATCACGTATCGCGAGAAGGTCGAATATGAGAACGGAATCGAAGATGATGATGAGGTCATTATCTAGGGCTTATAGATTTGCAATTTTTATGATGAATATTTTATTGATAACCAAAATTATTTTTGGCGCGAAATGCAGACTGGTTAACCGCCCACTTGTGAGTCCAAGTCCCTGGTATTTCTCAACTACCGTTCTTTATAAATATTTGTTCGGATGCTCGATTCCAGTGTCTTTCAGAAGTTAAGGTTAAGAAAAAAAAGATGAATCATAGCATGTTAGAAATTAATCAGTTGGAAAACATCAACTTTCCCGAGAGATTGGCTTATCAGATAAAATCAAATTCTGCCTAAGTTTGGAACGTGATTCTATCGAATTATTGAGCATATTCAGAGATATCCTGGAAGTAAAATCCAGTCTTTCTAAATTAATTTAGTCTAGACTGCAGACAGACACGATTCTTTAGACGCCGAAAAAAGTCTTAATATGAAGTTAAGCAAAAAAAATTCCTTTCCCACCAACCCGACCAACTTTTTTCCCTTTTGACCCAACACCCTTTTTTTGCTCGAAAAGCAGATTTATTTAGTTATTTTCTAAATGAATGAATATTTGAGTGAACATGTTAAAATTTGACCATTTATATTTAATATTTTCTAAAATAGAGATATACCGTGATATAGGTCATAAAATTTAGTACATAATCACGGTTTCCCTCCCCCCCCCCCCCCAAAAAAAAAAAAAAAAGTTATGCCGACGTACCTACCCTATCTTCCTCAAGATGTCAGTGATTAAAAAGATTTGCCTTAGATCTATAATCAGTTATACCGGAGTTGAATATTGCGTGATTACAAGTTAAGAAATCTTGTAACAAAATGGTCGACTTGGGATTAATTAATTTTTCTTATTTTCTGTCTGTGGGCGAATAGACATGATAGTGTGTCTGTGTGTGTGTGGAACATTTGTCTCCCTTCATAGCACTTAAGAAGAAAACTACTGCTTACATATACATTTAATCAACTTCATTATTTATGTCTGTCTGCGAATGGATATGATTTTTTTGTGTGGAACATTGTCTCCCTTGCTATAAATTGATGTACTGATTCCATATATATTCCATTTCTTAAATCACGAACATTTTATTTATTTATTTTTTTACCATTTTTGATAACCATTGATTTAAAGTGTTTTTTTTGACATGTTTTATATGTGTACTGAGCGGAAGTGATTCTGAGAGATATTATAGGGACTAAACACCATATGATTCCAAAATCATCAAATTCAATATTTTCTGAAAACAAGCCTAGAATTATCAATATGAGCTAGAATGAGGCCGATTATACATTATTTTACATGATTAAAGTACTATTTTGTCGCCGTCTTAGCTAAGTTTACTCGTTTAAGATAACGCATAATGCTTTCCAAGTATACAGTGGTGTGTATATTTAGTATGTGAATATCCGAGTCTATAAAGACGATAATTTAGATTTACTGAGATTTACGTGTTAGACAGACCCAGTAAATTTCGAATTGGATAAAAATGCGAAAGATACATGTGTCGTACGCGTTGTGATAAACCAGTAAGTAATATTGAATGTGTGGTACACATCGATAATTAACAATTTTATGTAAGTTTTTGACAATTTTCTTTTTTTTTCTTGCAATTTAATCTTATGGTGCCTAGTCCCTTTATAAAGCCAGGGACAGGGTGACCATTACAGAGGCATCTTAAGGAAATTAGTGTGAAGAAGAATTGTTGAAATTGTGGAAAATGTAGATTTTCAATTTAAGATTCCTGTGTAATATTGTCCCTGAACTCCGTAACAACAAAATACAGAAATCATTTCTCAATCTCATTCTCAATCCATTTTATCTGATTTCTTAATAATGTTCAGTTCTGTTCTGTTCATATATTACAACAGAAAAGCAGCAGAAAAGGAATAAACATTCGCATGTTATTTCTTCTTTTAAAAGCCAATTTGTTAAAGTATGAAATGGTTGTGTAGTGTTAAAATTATGTTAACTAATTATGCATAAACCAATTGGGTATAATGCATTATTGTGTGAAATTATTAAGAATATGTTTAACTCTAGAATTATTTTTTTTTACCATTATGATAAAAACTTTGTATTTACATAATCTGTGTGTATAAATGCACCTTAATAAGGAATTTAACATAGCCATTCGAGCCCTTCTTTGCTAGTATGTGGTGAAATGAGTTGACCTTGAGAATTGATTAATTACATGTATGTGATATTGAGGCCATGATTTATTTGCGACTTTCACTCTTCCGAATTTTCCTTGTTATGACTTACAACATTCCCACCATTTATTTGTGCTACATATCCCAAGACACAACCGCGTTCACAGACCCGGAAGTTTAAAGCTGCACTTTCACAGATTTACCGTTTTGCCATTTTTTATTTTTTTGCTTTGGAATGAGCCAAATTTTGCGTATATGTCTGGAAACCCGTTAGATAAGATTGCTGACAAAAGAACAGATCGCAGATTTTCATATTTACGTTAAAAATAATGTTTTATGACAAAAACTAAACTCATTATGTTTAAAACGTTAGTAATACTTTTAGCCTTAAAAATGAAATTTTGAACGTGAATATTAAAAAACTGCGATCTGATCGTATGTCAGAAGTATTATATCACTGGTTTCCAGACATTTTCGCAAAATCTTGCTTATTTCGAGACAAAAAAATAAAATGAAAATTGTCAAAACGGTCAATCTGTGAGAGTGCAGCTTTAAAATGCACTTTCGCCATATTTGTTTACCTTTAACTTATTTTCAATCATCTTTATGATTATCATCAAACCATAGGAGGTATTTGGATGTACAAAGTTGTTTCCATAGGTGGTAGTATCAGATAAAGATGATGAAAACCGAACTGCTCGCTAAATATTAAAACGATAAACATACTATTTAACGTTCGAGTTTCCTCGAAGTGTTTAGTATTCTTAAGCACAGTTTTCGCGAAAAAGTTTGTGCATCCATGCAAATGTGCTCATTTTGATTTTAAATATTTGAAACATTTAGATTTATTGGACGAGGGTAAACCCATTTGGGGGGCCTTCTTATAACATAATGTTATCATATCCTCAACTATAATTTTTATTATGTATGACTTATACTGCCGCCTATGGTTGTCACAACACCACAATTCACGAAATCAAGTGCCATTTGATTTTCATATTTGTTGTTTAAAATTATGTTGGTTTTGATATACAGATTGAATGGGGTGCCGTCGTATGATTTATATTTTTTGTTGAAAACGATAATTGCATTGATTTGTACTGATATTTCTGCAATATTTGTGTGTTACAGACATATCTTGTACACTTTTAAGTCACAGCAAATTGCCAAAAGAACAATTTTTAAGACAAGCAAGTTGCAAAACTAACTCTTTTTATCACTTACAGCAGATAAGTTTTAATACCAGCATGTTCCCAAAATATTTTTTTACTACAAGCAAACAGCCAAAATTGATACAAGCAAGTTACCAGACGAAATACTTTTACTACAAACAAATTGCCAAACTAACTACTTCAACTAAAAGCAAGTAACAAAACGAACAAAGAAATATTAATTCTTTAATAAAAGCAAGACACCAAAGGAATAATTTTACTCCAAGCAGATTGCCAAAATAACATTTTGCTGGAGCTTCCTCACCGAATGCCTGAATTTACGTATGCTGTCTATACACAGTAGATCTACTTTTACCCAAGTCCAAATTTCATTTATGATATCTCTACACAAAATAACTACTTTTACTGCAGGCCTTAGTTCATTTATCATATCTATACACAAAATAACTACTTTTACTCCAGGCCTAATTTTATTTCTTATGTTAATACACACCAGAACTACTTTACTGCAGGCCTTAGTTCATTTATCATATCTATACACAAAATAACTACTTTTACTCCAGGCCTAATTTTATTTCTTATGTTAATACACACCAGAACTACTTTACTGCAGGCCTTAGTTCATTTACCATATTTATACACAATAGAACTTCTTTTACCCAAGGCTTAATTTCTTTTATCATATCTATACACAATAGAACTTCTTTTACCCAAGGCTTAATTTCTTTTATTATATCTATACACATGAGAACTACTTTTACCCAAGGCCTTATTTCTTTTATTATATCTATACACAACAGAACTACTTTTACCCAAGGCCTAATTTTATTTATTTATCTATACACAATATAACCACTTTTACACAAGGCCGAATTTCATTTATTATATTTATACACGCTAGAACTACTTTTACGACAGGCCAAAGTTCATTAATCGTATCTATACACAACAGAACTACTTTTACACATGACCTAATTTCATTTTTTATAATTTTTATCTATACATAATAGAACTGCTTTTACCCAAGGCCGAATTTCATTTATTATATTTATTCACACTAGAACTACTTTAACTGCATGCCTAAGTTCATTTTTCATATCTATACACAATAGAACTACTTTTACTCCAGGCCTAAGTTCATTTACCATCTTAATACACAATAGAACTACTTTTACCCAAGGTCAATTTCATTTATAATATGTATACACACTAGAACTACTTTTACTCCAGGCCTTAGTTCATTTATCATATATATATATACACAATATAACTTCTTTTACTCCAGGCCTAATTTCATTTATTTTATTTATTTACAATATACTCATGTATCATATCTTTTTGTTCTCAATCATGAGCCTTTGTTGTGTTATATTTATGTAATTTATTATGTAGGTACACCTGCTTGCTCAAGAACATAAGTTTTACAATTCCATCAGGCCAAAAAAATAATTGTTTGTTTAGGGTAACCTTCCCAAAATTTCTAGTTAGGTAGGGATTATTTTTTTTCAAAATCTGTCTTAAGTTCAGAGTGTTTTCTTGCACATGGCAGTCTTCTCTACATTACTGTCATTGCCTGACTTTGTTTTATCATATAAACAATAATTCTGATTAAAATCTGCGTTTATCCGCCCTTTGTAACTCTCTATTCGCTAACGAATATTTTTTTTGCTCAGAAACGGAAAAAAATAATAAGGGTCGGCGCATTTTTATAGGTAGGGTCGGGTTACCCGAAACAGACATTTTTTTAGGCCTCATGTAAATATGTAAGAATGGCCCTTTTTCATTCGCTCCAAAACACATCATCGGCTTATTTCCGCAAGCCGAATGTTTCTGTTTCTGAGAAAACGGCTTCTAAGTTCGAAAAATAAATACGATCTATCTAAACCGGTTTTGCTTGAAATGTTTTCTATTTTGGTTCTAGTAGTTTTATCACGTTTGAGTGACAACCGACATTAATTAGAGCTATATATATTATATATATACATATGTTTAAACTCTTTTTAATTATGCAATTTATTGTTAAGAACGTGACATATGAACGCTTGTCATAAAACGATAGAATATATACGTATAAATAACTCATGTTGGAGAAGTTTACGTTTTATTTCAGTTGAATGTTTGCAGACGTGTTTGATTCCAGTTTGTCAATGGTACCAGAGTAAAAAACGTCAAAATATTATTAAAAAAAATATTGAAAAATTCTGAATAAAAATTACAACATCAAAAATGTAAAATACAGTCGAACCTCGTTGGCTCGAGCTCCCAGGTACCAACGAAAATACATCGAGCCAAGCAGAAATGCTCACCTTCAGAATAAAGAAATCGGTCCTTAACATACAGTCCGAGCCAACGAGGAGTTCGAGCCAAACGAGTTCGAGCCAACGGGGTTTCGACTATATTATAATACAAAGACATGTTGCTTTTACTCCCTTTACTGTCTATATTTACTTGCCAATTACAGAACCATAGTATCTTTATGAAAAACATATTTTTTTATAATGATTTATATTTTTGATATTGTAATATTTGTTTGGAAATAATAAGATTTTTTTTTCAAAAACAACGTTTGGAAGTTTGTTACTCCGGCGCCAATGCATTTTGTCACTACCTCGATTGTATTCCATGTTTACCGTTGATTTGCTTTCAAAGATTGTTTGAGTATTATCATTCAAATAAAAATACAATGGATACTCCTTATGTCGAACTCTTGTGTCTCGAAACCATCGTTTTGTCGAACCCCCACTTCTCGAAAGTATCTGTATGTCGAATTATTATTTTTCCAATGTTTCGTTTCATCGAACTCTCATATCTCGAATGAGTCGTTATGTCGAACTGTTATCTCTCGAATGTATGGTTATGTCGAATTTGTAACCTGTCTTAAATTATTCTGCTATCAATAGTTAAAATGAACATGCGTTTGAAGTTTATTTCTATGAACCTCTACTCCAATTGTCTGTTTTTTCCTTTTCCATTTAATGAAATGTTTTGAATGAAATCTACAAAGAATACGGTTATGTTTTGTGGATATTTCTATAAATCTATAAAGAACTGTCCATGTTTGATAAGAAAAAGCTCTAAACACTGTTCTAATTTCAAAAAAAAACCAATATCAATGTAATGACAGAACATAATTCATAACACTACAAATTAGCTGAACTTTAATAAGCAAATATCATTCAAAACTGAACTGTCTACGAACCCAAATCCGAATCACTCTTTATACAGTTACTAAATTATTACACTGTTGTCCAAAAATAACTAAAAACTCTTTTTACATTTGTCTTTAATTATCTAAACGTCCAATCATTGTTACTTCAGTCCTCGTCAGGATTTTTTTTACCAAATGCTTAAAAAACTGCTGGTAAGATTGCACAAAGAAACAAAGGTTTCACGAAGGCTGGTTAAATCACTCTCGGTGTTTCTGTAGGAAATTCGATTTTAAGACAAAAATATTAAGTCCTCAAAGTCAATATTTAAAAAATCTACTCAAAAATTTGAAATTTGATGATTCAATTTCTAAAAATTAATGCCAGTTTTTGTTTACCTTCAGAAACTGACTGAGAGTGATTCTGCCAGATCCGAGACTGAATCCGACATTGCTTATGCGGACGAGTGTTTCAAATGAAGCACCAACATGTGAACACCGACAAGGATTTTATAAACAACGAGGCCCGGTCAAGGGTAGAGCTTCCTTCTCCTAAGTTATTTTTGAGGCACCAACATGTGTACATCGACAAGGATTTTATGAACATGGAGGCCCGGTCACGGGTAGACATTTCTTCTCTTAAATTATTTTTGAAGCACCAACATGTGTATATCGACAAGGATTTTATAAACAACGAGGCCCGGTCAAGGGTAGAGCTTCCTTCTCTTAAATTATTTTTGAAGCACCAACATGTGTATATCGACAAGGATTTTATTTTAATAACGAGGCCCAGTCAAGGGTAGACCTTTCATTTCCTAAATTATTTTTTAAAACACCACCATGTGTACATCGACGAGGATTTTATAAACAACGAGGCCCGGTCAAGGGTAGACCTTCCATCTCCTAAATTATTTTTGAAACACCAACATGTGTACATCGACAAGAATTTTATAAACAACGAGGTCCGGTCAAGGGTAGACCTTCCTTCTCTTAAGTTATTTTTGAGGCACCAACATGTGCACATCGACAAGGATTTAATAAACAACGAGGCCCGGTCAAGGGTAGAGCTTCCTTCTCCTAAGTTATTTTTGAGGCACCAACATGTGTACATCGACAAGGATTCTATCAACAATGAGGCCCGGTCAAGGGTAGATCTTCCTTCTCTTAAGTTATTTTTGAAGCACCAACATGTGTACATCGACAAGGATTTTAAAACAACGAGGCCCGGTCAAGGGTAGACCTTCCTTCTTTTAAGTTATTTTTGAGGCACCAACATGTGTACATCGACAAGGCCCGGTCAAGTTATTTTTGAAACACCTAAAAACACAGGAATGTTGGACAATGATTGTGACGTCATGAAAAGAAAATGATTAAAAATATGTTACCATATTGGAATATATCGTTGACAGAATGGGAATGAATCGTTGACCACCATTCGTTAAACATGTTTATTTATATTTTTATATTAAAGGAAACACAGAAATGCCAATGAATAATGTCACTGGCCGTTATTATAAACAGTTCTGGTGGACTCGATATATGAACGTTTTGAAGTGTTACGTAAATAGTGTTTTAAAGGCTCATCCCTTAAAGCTGCACTCTCACAGATTGAATGTTTTGACTTTTATTTTTTTGTCCTGGAACGAGCCAATTTATGTGAAAATGCATGTAAACCAGTGGCATGAGACTGCTGACAAAAATGGATCGCAAATTTTTATATTTCAGTTAAAAAAATGCTGTTTTATGCATTTTCTTAAACCGTTAGTAACGCTTTTAGTAAAAAAAACCACATTAACTTTCAAACGGAAATATGACAATCTGTGATCTGACTGTTGGCCAACAGTCTTTTATCACTGGTTTGCAGATATATACACTCATTCCAAGACAAAAATAAAGAAAAGTTGTAAAAACGGGAAATCTGCGAGAGTGGAGCTTTAAAATCTCCTGACAATTTATGTATATATATATGTATACAAAGTAAATATTTAAGTTGCTTTGCTAAACATGAACAATATGTACGCTAGTACATTATTATGTAACGCTAACAGTTTCTTGGATTTTATATCATAGTTTATATCGACATTTATTGATTGTGTGATGAGCGAGATTTGGAAATATTTAAAAAAGTATTTTTGACATTTTCATGAAATATAAGACCATTGCATTCATCCTGATGAAAGAGTTGTTTTCAACAGAAAACATCATGAAAGCGATCTGTTTCATTTCATGTCCATTGTTGCCTTCATTTGCTAAACAAAATAAACTGGATAGCTATTAAACAATTACCTAGTTTATCATTACTCCCAACATTCGATTTTATTATAAAATTTCAAAATAAAATAAAGCAACAAACCAGCAACTACCAGGATCTTTCATTGCCCATTACGGTCGAGGATGAGAGATAGGTACATACCAGCCGGAGCTTAGGGTGTTTGGCGGAAAAGAGGTTTCCCGAGTTTCCGCAGGACAAACTGTACGAGGATTTGAATGAACTCATCTTACACTTTCGGCCATGAAATATTTTATTCTCACACTTCAGTTAAACAAAATAACGTGAAAAGGGTTTTCCTTCCGCTGGAAATCTTTAGTACGCAGTGAATATAATTTGCGTATATATATATATATATATATATATATATATATATATATATAATTATTTATATATATATATATATATATATATATATATATATATATATATATATATATATATATATATATATATATATGAGTGATCATTCCTAGTTGTCATGGATATGCGCGCAGTGATTCCGATTATGTAAATACTCAAATCGTTCTTTATATAATTCTGAGAAGAATGCAGTATTATTTCTTGAATAGTGCGTGGATACTATTTTATGGTGCCATTTGAAGCGAGAAATAATTAGTTTGGATTTTAAATATTGACACAAGACAAGGTTTCCATGATGCTACAGACGACGGTCTTCAACAAGGGAGGTAGTTTTGTGATGACAATAAAAATGGAGTACCATACGGGTACTTGCCCGTGGATAAGTAAAGAATTTCCAGCATGGCCAAACTTTTGGATCTGCTTATCTGAGATGGGATTTTTTTACCGCAAGGCCAAATATTTGGATCAGTAGAAAAGCATATTCGCTTTTTATGCTAGACACATGCATGTTCGTGTATTACTACGCAAGTCGAGACGAACAAGTTCAGTACGTTGCCACTTAATAAAAACTAAGTTCTTGAATATCAGTAAGGCTTAAAAATACATTTGGTTCGGGTAACCCGACCCTACTTACGGAATAGGCGCCGACCCTACCGTTTTTATAGTCAGTTTAAAAAAAAATGGAAAAACTAAAAAAAAAATGTATATATATTTTTTCTAAATTGCTTTCCACTTTGTTGTTGAAAACCTTAAATGCTTATACAGAAGATTACTTTAACACCATTCTGATGAAATGACATTCTTATATAAAGCCTAATAAAAAAATAAGCCTACCTACCCTACCTATTTTTTAAAAGGATGTAACCCTAACCAAACAATTATTTTTAGGCCTAAGAGTGTTCTATTTATTGAATTGTGATGGCCGGTTCCATGTGCTCATACACCCCCCTTCATTCGTATCATACCCAGTACATCTTAGCGGTGTGAAGAGTTTGGTTTGTGGTTTGAGGACAGGTGAGCGATATCAGACCTTAATGTAACTCTTGGAAAATGTTGAATCGTGTTTAAATCATGTTTTATATCCCCTGACACAGTGTTTGTATACCACGTGATAAATGACGTTATATATGCTGCGTCGGAAGGCAATAATTTGCTTAAAACGAAGACTTAAATCAAAGGTAACTGTTCATTTACAAAACCATTTTAAATGAAACAACGGGCAGTCTTTGCCGCTTAAAGAGCCCCACAATTGTTTTGATTCCGAAATTTGATGAGTTTATTCGTTTCTTCAAACACTTCGACAAACCTGTTTCCAAAATAATGTTTTGACAGTGCTCCGTCAGACGGCCGTAATATGAAACGGGTTGTCGAAGTGTTCAAAGAAACTAAACTTGCAATCAAATTCTAGTTAAAGACTGAATGTGTAAATATTGCCGTCCGACGTAGCATTTATGACGCAATTTATCACGTGGTATACAAACACTTTGACACATAAATCATACCTAGAATTAAGAAGGTAAGCTGAAATGCCCATGGGGTGAAATTATTAGTATGTTCCATGGCCTAGAGTGTAAGATAGGTTTATTCCGACCCGAGCGTAGGGTGTTTTGCGGAAACGAGGTTTATCGAGTTTCCGCAAAACACCCTGCGCGAGGGTCGGGATGAACCTATCTTACACGAGCGGCTATGGTAGATGCGTTTTCTCCCACCTCAGTTAAACAAGATTAAGTAAAAATGTATTTTTTGCTGGAACTCTTTTGTGCTTAGTGAAAATAATTGCGTATAGCACGTGGTTGTCGTGGATATGAACGCAGTGATCCAGTTAATGTTAATAGTCAAATCGGTCTTTTTAAATAGTTGTAATGAGAATGAAGCATTATTTCTTGAATGATGCGTGAAAACTGTTTTATGGTGACATTTGAAGCGAGAAATAGTTAATTAGCGTTCTAAATATTGCCATAAGACAGGATTTCCTTCATGCTACTGACGACATTCTTCAACAAGGGAGGTAATTACAATGCGGTGACCATTAAAAAGGAGTTCCATACGGGCATTTTATCTTCGCCCGTGGGCAAGATAAGACTATCTAGCATGGTTAAATTATTGGATCTACGTATCTGAGGTGGGAGAAATAGAGCGCATTTCAAACGAGCTACCCGACGCCTGATGTTAGGCAAAAAGCTTGTTTAAAGCTGCACCCACACAGACTGATTGTTTTATTTGTGTCTTGGGCTGGGCCAGTTTTTGCCTAAATGTCTGGAAACCAGAGATATAAGACTGGTGACAAATTATCAGATCGCAGTTTTTATATTTAAGTTTGAAAATTGATGATGGTTAAAAGCGTTACTAACGCTTTATGAAAAATGAAATTTTCGGCTGTTAAACAAACAATTGCATTTTGTTTTATTGTGATTCCGGTACAGTTGATTTTCTTACAGTCTTTAATTTTCTAAGAAATGAGATTGGCTGCAAATCCTGAACAAAAAATACTGTCTGCGGTTGTTCCAAGATCAATCACGCCTGGCAATCATTGGAGTCACAACATTCATGCGCTCCAACGCGTCTTCCGTCGTGGTGCCAATGAATTGAAAATAATGCAAATGGTAAATTTATTTTCATTTAAGAGGTTTAAACAAAAACTAATCGAAGCATGAAGTTCCGCACATGACGAACTAGATGTTGCATTAAATAAAGTTCTGGAGAAAAATCAAAATTTGTCTAGAACATGCATAGCACGCAACAACTCTATGTTGACAACGAAATAACATTGGGTTTTCATGAAAAGTGTTATTGTTCCGTAGTTTAATGATACATAAACAATTTGTTCGTGATAAATAGTAAACACGAAATGTACAGTAGACAACACAAACATTTACAATACATAATTAAGTGGAATTCAATGTAACCATGAACTCTTTCCGAGAAAAACGATCCGTCGTGAACAAAAAGCTAGCTTTATATATCAAATCTAGTGACTAAAATATCCTTCAAAGGTTAACAACATAAAACAACATGTCTTCTCTTGTTTAACCGTTTTGTCCTACGCACCCTCACAAAATTTAGCACTACACGATCCTAGGCTATTAAAAAGGGCGTGACCCACCCCCTTAGCGTACCCATTCGTTCCCCATTTTCAATCCTGCGTTACTAGAATTTGAACCAAATCATGCGAAAGTGGTGAGTTTCTGCGTACCGTAAGTCCGTATCATTTACTGGAAATCCAAAATCATTAAACACTGCGTACAAAAAGGGGAGGGTCACACCCTCAGAAATATGTACAACAGTATTTGAAAACAAAACAATATCTCTGTTATAACGGCAAATGTCAGTTTTATAACACTCATATCCTTCATTGATTTCCTTTGAGTGAAACTGTGTAGAGTGTAAGACACACGCACGCATGCACACACGCAAGCACACACACTCAAAAACTGTGCCAAAAAAGGACTGGAATGTAACTAGTCTGTGATTAACAATTAACAAAATTGAATGCATTTTAAAATGAAAACAAAGTTTGTCTGTAATTTCAAAAACCAAATATGTATACATATGCTTTTATATCAGTTTATAACACTCGGTCATAATTGAACAGCTTTATTATAAAAAAAACACACATACTTCCGTGCAACAAAAAAAAACTTCCATGCAACGCAATCGAAACAAATTGTCATGTAAAGGCCTAGTTTAAGCCTTCTATATGTGACCCCCCACAATAAGTCTATAGTACACAACCTCTGTGTATTGATCTTCATCTAATTGCCTTGTGCTCTTTTATCAGATCACCGATCTGTGCATCCTTAAATGCAGTTTTAAGGGTTTTATTATAGAAATGTACCCTAAATGGTCATGAACCAATAAACAAATACACAAGGAAATTGGCCCCTACTGTCACACCAGTGCTATTAGCTGGAGATGCACAGCAGGGGACTATCATGCGTAACATTAAACTAGGCCTTTAAGAATCTACTGCATAACAATCAGAACAAAAGACATCAGCGCAGCAACGAGGGTTGTTGAAAAATTGATGACGATGTTGTTGGCTTTGTTACATAAATTTGTGTTGCAGTAGCATGTCTCGGATGACGTGATACCATAGTTAGTTGTGGAACAACCCTCAGACTTGTACGTCTCAAGACACTGCCGTGTTACAACTGAAATAATTCGAATAAACAAACAGTGGGCCAACTTCATTTATACAATGTCGGCATATGAGGCGGTAACAACATGACAAACAAATTAACCAGTCCTGCGTTTAGTTAAGGCTTTTTAGTTGTACTATTTTCTTGGGTAAAGCGTTCACATTTTCTTTCACTGCTCATTAAACTCTTTCAAATGACACCAAACTATATTGGGTCACCAGGTCTTATGAGTTTCACATAACTATACATTAGGTACCAATTGAAGGTAAATGTATATTTAATGCATAAGGCATTTTGCTCCAAATCAATGAGAGGGTACCTTTGGTTTCATTGGCAACACGTGTTCGATAGAAGTTACTAGAGAGGTTGCGTTGCACGACGTGTGCATCTAGTAAGTGTAGCTACATGTTCGAGTAACAGTTGCAGATGATTTTAAACATCGTCTGCGATACTACTCTTTAAACTTAAATTCAACGTATGACTACTGCTTGTCCCTGTAGTCGTTTTTGCATTATTGTTTTTATAAGGTCGCTGATAATTGCATAGACAACTTTCCATGTGCTGTCATGCAGCTCATTTTTACGTGTTCAATGAACACATACCTTGATGACGTAGTGCGCGAAAAGTAGACCACACGTACACGTACCCGTTCAAGTAGTGTTTTACGCCATCTATACTAAAAAATAGAAAAATAGCATCGGCGAACACAAGCTGACCGACTATCTATTTTTAGAATAATGACCTTACCTCCAAGGACCTTGACCTTCTCACACGTGAGGCAGTTCCTCTGTTCTGTGACTGAGTCGTCTGTGAGAACTGGTGGGTCATTGCACGAGCCACCGGAGCCGCCCGCTTGACACTCGTAGCAGCTGAATGACGTAGCTGTTCGTACTGGGAATAAAGCAAAAATGACGAGGTCATACAGACAGTCAATCTGAAATCTCGGCCAATTTTCTTCGAAAAACAAAACGGCAGCATTGCCGAGGTGCTCCGATTGACTCACAGTAACCTGAAGGTGTGTCAGACGAACAATTACACTGGGAATTACAGAATAACAGACGACTAAACTTGAACAAAGATTATGGACGAACCCAGGATTGTTCATCTGAGGGTCGTTTGTATGTATGCATGTATTTCTTTAGACCTTGCGGTCAAGGATAACCCGTGAAAGTGCAAGCACTTACTTCCAACGGGGTCCCTTGTTTTTTGCTGAAGGGACAGCACGCTGAAGAGATAGTGGTGGGATACAAGGAAGTCCGGGTGCGATACCCTAGCTCTTTTTCAAAGAGACCCCTTGAATCTTTTTCCTTGTTCGGTGTAAAGCACCGATACGAGGGGTACAACTTTCCTGGGTTAAACCAGTACTGAGTACACCACTTTTCCAAGCACTACCCTTTAAATGCCGAGCGCCAGGCAAGGGAGCTACTTGTACCAATTTTTAACGTCTTTTGGTATGACGCGGCCAGGGATCGAACCCACGACCTCCGCTCCGTATGCGGATGCTTAACCACTAGGCCACGGAGACGGTTCACTCTGAAAGGTGTAACCTTTTGACCTTCAGAACCGAAATTTATTTGATAAAACGTGCTGGTAGGGGTTTGGGGGTACTCACCAACGACAATTTAAACAATTGAAAAGTCCGAAATGGTGCATTTAAAACTTATTTCTCCTATATTGAAATAATAATTTATCTTGGAGGATTTAATCTGGAGTCGCTTGTGAAGATCCATGTTGAAAGTACAAGAATCATTATCAAACAAATACTAGGCGCGAGACAGACACGGTTATTAGATATAAGTATATGTAGGTGTAGTTATGGTTGTTATCTGCCATTTCGAAAAAAACACCTATGCAAAAACACGTCAAAGAAGAATTGCCTTGGCGTGCGTTCGTATGTTCAAGCATGTATACCAGAATACTATAAATATTAATACGAAAGCAACACATTGCCGTGTTTTTACCTTTTTAGGATAAAAGTCGCTCACGAAAACATGAAAGGGCGCAAAAAGCGCAAAATTAATATATATCTCGATTTCTCTTTCGATTCGGCGCGTTCTCTCCTTCAGTTATTTTATTCAGTACTGGACGTAGACCCGTCACGCGAAACCAACCAAACTGCCCCTTCGTTGTGTTTTGTATGGAAATCTAACCAGTGAAAACTTAGTTAAAACCCACTAGCTTACCTGGGTTTCTAAGGTTCACTAACACTGGGTATGCACTTAATCACGTATCTACTTATAGATTCTACTAATATAGTAACCCACACTTCACCCCGAGTTGGCAACGTTGTGAAGCAAGTGTAAGCTAAAACGGCTAAATTAAAATAAGCCGAATTAAAACATTAAATACATTTAATTGACGAGTAACTCGTAGGTCGTAGTTCAACCGTCTGAAATTTAATTGAATTAATAGAATTTGGTTGTAAATACATGTAGAAGCTCGACCAACAAGAGTGCATTAACAATTGGCTGACCGTGGTCGTAGATATAAGCTCCACCATTTAAATATTGATAATTGGTTGACCTGGGTCGTAGATATAAGCCCGACCATTTAAATATTAACAATTGGCTGACCTGGGTCGTAGATATAAGCTCGACCATTTAAATATTAACAATTGCTGACCGTGGTCGTAGATATAAGCTCGACCATTTAAATATTAACAATTGGTTGATCAAAGTCGTAAATCCTTGGTCGACCTTCTAAAATACATGAACAATTGATTGAATTGGGTCGTAGATATAAGCTCAATCATTTAAATTCATTAACAATTGGTTAACCTTAGTCGTAGATCGTAGCTTGACCATCTAAAATACGTTAACGATTGAATGACAAGGGTCTTAGATAGTTACATGATAGCTCGACCATCTAAAATACACGAACATTTGATAGACATGGGCCGTAGATCGCAGCTCGACCATCTTAAATACATGAACAATTGGTTGACCGTGCGTCGTAGATATAAGCTCGATTATCTAAAAACATCAACAATTTGTTGACCTGAGTCGTAGATCACAGCTCGACTATTTAAATACATTAACAATTGGTTGACCTGGGTCGTAGAACGCAGCTCGACTATTTAAATACATGAACAATTGATTGACATGGGTCGTAGATCGTAGGTCCACCATCTAAAATACATGAACAATTGATCGACATGGGTCGTAGATCGTAGGTCTACCATCTGAAATACTTGAACAGTTGATCGACATGGGTCGTAGAACGCAGCTCGACCATCTAAAATACATGAACAATTGATCGACATGGGTCGTAGATCGTAGGTCTACCATCTGAAATACTTGAACAGTTGATAGACATGGGTCGTAGATCGCAGCTCGACCATCTAAGATACATGAACAATTGATAGACATGGGTCGTAGATCGTAGGTCGACCATCTAAGATACATGAACAATTGACAGACATGGGTCGTAGATCGTAGGTCCACCATCTAAAATACATGAACAATTGATCGACATGTGTCGTAGATCGCAGCTCGACCATCTAAAATACATGAACAATTGATCGACATGGGTCGTAGATCGCAGCTCGACCATCTAAAATACATGAACAGTTGATCGACATGGGTCGTAGATCGTAGGTCGACCATCTAAGATACATGAACAATTGATCGACATGGGTCGTAGATCGTAGATTTTAGATGGTCAATCTACTTGATATATGTAAAAAAAATCTTTAATTTAAATTCATTATAATTTTTATCTTCTTTAACTTTAATGATCAAAACAAAAATAATTTGTGATATGATTAAAAATATATTAGACTTTATGAAGGGGACTTTTAATTAATAGCTACGTGGGCATACAATCCACATCTTAAAGGCACCAAGATATCGATTATATTTTTGTATGCGCTCAGAGTATTTATTTTCATTATGTAATATTTTGTTCGACTGTAATAATATTACAGAAAGGGCGGCTAATTCTGAGTTGATATCGGGATACAAAGGTTCAGTTGTGCCATAGTATCCGTAGCGACGAGAGTAGGTAAGAAATCAAAACATTTTTAAAGACAACGTAGTTCTTTTTATATTTCTGATTATTGTATTAGGTGTGTCGTAATGCTGTGTATACAGGCATTAAATAATACTCAACTATTGAACTGCTTAGGCCAAGCGTGTGTTAGATCTATTATGTTTACAGTACTATCAGAACCAATCGACTAATACTATACTTGCTAGGCCTAAACAACAACAACAAATAAACTAAAACAACAACAAATAAACTAAAACAACAACAACAATACAAACTTGTCCGAAAGTCAGCCGCTTTGAGAAATTAACAGAAGACCGTCTCATTTTACAATGTAGAATTTTACATTTTCTTATTAAAACTTTTTTTACTTTCAGGTTTGTTTCAACATTAAAAGCTTTATATACCATTATATTATTCAGTTGCTTTTCTATGTCTAAAACAACAACATTGTATCACCCTCATGTCGCTTAATATTGTATAACACAGATGTCGCTTAATATTTTATCACCTAGATGTCGCTGCATATTGTTTCACCTAGATGTCGCTTAATATTGTATGTCCCAGATGTCGCTGCATATTGTTTCATCCAGACGTCGCTAAATATTGTTTCACTGAGATGTCGCTGAATATTGTTTCACCAAGATGTCGCTGAATATTGTATTACCCAGATGTCGCTAAATATTGTTTCACCAAGATGTCGCTGAATATTGTTTCACCGAGATGTCGCTGAATATTGTTTCACCAAGATGTCGCTAAATATTGTTTCACCGAGATGTCGCTAAATATTGTTTCACTGAGATGTCGCTAAATATTGTTTCACCGAGATGTGGCTGAATATTGTTTCACCGAGATGTCGCTAAATATTGTTTCACTGAGACGTCGCTAAATATTGTTTCACCGAGATGTCGCTGAATATTGTTTCACCGAGATGTCGCTGAAAATTGTTTCACCGAGATGTCGCTGAATATTGTTTCACCGAGATGTCGCTGAATATTGTTTCACTGAGACGTCGCTAAATATTGTTTCACTGAGATGTCGCTGAATATTGTTTCACCAAGATGTCGCTGAATATTGTATTACCCAGATGTCGCTAAATATTGTTTCACCAAGATGTCGCTGAATATTGTTTCACCAAGATGTCGCTGAATATTGTTTCACCAAGATGTCGCTAAATATTGTTTCATCGAGATGTCGCTGAATAATGTTTCACCGAGATGTCGCTGAATATTGTTTCACCCAGATGTCGCTGAATATTGTTTCACCGAGATGTCGCTGAATATTGTTTCAACGAGATGTCGCTGAATATTGTTTCACCAAGATGTCGCTGAATAATCTTTCACCAAGATGTCGCTGAATATTGTTTCACCAAGATGTCGTTAAATATTGTTTCACCGCTATGTCGCTAAATATTGTACCATCGAAATGTCGCTGAATATTGTTTCACCGAGATGTCGCTGAATATTGTTTCACCAAGAAGTCGCTGAGATGTCGCTGAATATTGTTTCACCAAGATGTCGTTGAACATTGTTTCACCAAGATGTCGCTGAATATTGTTTCACCAAGATGTCGCTGAATATTGTTTCACCAAGATGTCGCTGCATATTGTTTCACCGAGATGTGGCTGAATATTGTTTCACCAAGATGTCGCTGAATATTGTTTCACCGAGATGTCGCTAAATATTGTTTCACCGAGATGTCGCTTAATATTGTTTCGCCGAGATGTCGCTGAATATTGTTTCACCGAGATGTCGCTAAATATTGTTTCGCCAAGATGTCGCTGAATATTGTTTCACTGGAAGTCGCTAAATATTGTTTCACTGAGATGTCGCTGAATATTGTTTCACCAAGATGTCGCTGAATATTGTATTACCCAGATGTCGCTAAATATTGTTTCACCAAGATGTCGCTAAATATTGTTTCACCAAGATGTCGCTGAATATTGTTTCACCAAGATGTCGCTAAATATTGTTTCACCGAGATGTCACTAAATATTGTTTCACCGAGATGTCGCTAAATATTGTTTCACTGAGATGTCGCTAAATATTGTTTCACTGAGATGTCGCTGAATATTGTTTCGCCAAGATGTCGCTGAATATTGTTTCACCGAGATGTCGCTGCATATTTTTTCACCGAGATGTCGCTGAATATTGTTTCACCAAGATGTCGCTGAATATTGTTTCACCGAGATGTCGCTAAATATTGTTTCACCAAGATGTCGTTGAATATTGTTTCACCAAGATGTCATTGAATATTATATCACCCAAATGTCGCTAAATATTGAAGAAAATTTGTATTGCCTTTTAATTCAAAATTGATTTCTATATCTCACACACATGGTTCTTTATTTAATACGTCATCATTCTCAAGGTATTTATAACAATGCCATTTTATTTTCTTAAGAATAATCCTTCACGAAAACATACATTACTTACATTGTATCAATGAATGGCCGACCTTTCAACATAAATCCAGATCTGATTAGTTCTAAACGTTTAAAGTGACGCTCTAATTTAAAATTAATACATACACATGTCTAGCAAACATATATCTTGAGTGAAAAACATTAAACTACTTACTAAAAAATGCATGTGTTGAAAATTTTGATGACTGATAACAAGTTTGTAGCCGTGTATTTAATAGCGTAAAACGCACAGATTTAAATGACTGGCGGGTCCTTAAAGATTTACAGCGATCAACTATCGTCTCATAAGGTAGAATCTACCGTTTAATATGCACCTTTCTTTCAAATTAAACAGCAAATCCTTCTTTAGAACTGTTTTCGATATTTATTAATCATTTTGGACAAATTAAAACAATTGTATAACAGTTGAACCCTGGCTCGAACTCCAAAACACCGGCAATATACTTCGAGCCTCAGAGGCTCGAGCCAAGCGGGTAAGCTTCAATTCAGTATTAAGAAATCAGTTCATAAATCCAGTTCGAGCCAACAGGGAAATCGACCCAAGCGAGTTCGAGCCAACGGGATTCGACTGTAATTGCGGTATATCTTATTTGGGAGTAAAAGTGAATCTTAAACTATGGCGTGAATGGACTGTGTAATACAACGTTGAGTTAAAGAACTGGATTATAAGTATCTTCCATGGCCGAGAGTGTAAGATAGGTTCATTCCGATCCGAGCGTAGGGTGTTTTGCGGAAACGAGGTTTACGAGCACGTGGTTGTCATGGATATGCGCGCAGTGATCCAGTTAATGTTAATAGTCAAATCGGTCTTTTTAAATAGTTCTAAGGAGGATGAAGTATTATTTCTTGAATGGTGCTTGAAAACTGTTTTATGGTGACATTTGAAGCGAGAAATAATTAATTAGCGTTCTAAATATTACCATAAGACAAGATTTCCTTTATGCTACTTACGACAGTCTTCAACAAGGGAGGTAATTACAATGTGGTGACCATTAACAAAAGAGTTCCATACGGGCATGTTATCTTCGCCCGTGGGCAAGATAAGAATATCTAGCATGGTTAAATTATTGGATCTACTTATCTGAGGTGGGAGAAATATAGTCTCTATTATAACTATTCGTTTGTTTTTGTTGGTTATTACGATGATTAAAAACAACAAACAAACAATTGACCTTGATAAATCCAATAATTGAAATTTAAGGAATTTTACGTGCGGTACGATAAAGTGTTCAAATAAACAACTCACTAGTACAAAATCAGAGGAAATATATCGCATTAACATTAACAGCTTACTAGTCAACACAGCATATATTGCATCGCATTACCCTAAACAACTTACTAGTACAACACCGGTGGAAATGAATCGCATTACCATAATCAAATTGACCTGTACAACACAATTTATAAATGTATGAAAAAGATGCAAAAGTCCATTTCGGAAATTCCACCTGTTGCCGCACTTTACACGTTGGTTCCCGTTCCGGATATTCGGAAATTAATACATGAAGTCATTAAAGAAAGTTGGTGCCAAACCCTGCTTTAAAAGGCATCCGAAAAGTTCAAATGATTTTTTTTTAATTTAAACAAATAAAGTGAACCTGTCTTGGAACGACCATTCTATGCAAGAACAAGTATTTGTGTTGAGTAGTATTATATGTTATAGTTAGAACACATTATGTAATATCTATTAAATGACTGTCTAAGAATGGCGGAGCAAGATACTCATTAAAAGTGTATGCAATATGTTCCAAGTGACTTAGATTATTACGTTGTTTTACCTCTGGGGACTCAATTGTGTCGGCATATCTGTTGAAAAATCTTAACTTTAAACTTTGTACTTATCGGAGGCCGATATGGGATCTCATCGGCTGGAAATATAGGTTTATAATCTAACACACATATGTCAAAAGTGAATAATATGTTGAGTAGTTCTTTACAATTAAACACGGTTGCAACAGGACAAGAAAAATGAAAAATGCCCGAAATTCCCATAATATCTAGTTAACAAATGACGTCAGTATCACGTGGTTTTTACACCTCATGTCCGGCTGAAAAATGCCCGAAATCCCCATAAGATCTTGTTAACAAATGACGTCAGTATCACGTGGTTTGTACACCTCACGTCCGGCTAAAAAATGCCCGAAATCCCCATAAGATCTAGTTAACAAATGACGTCAGTATCACGTGGTTTGTACACCTCATGTCCGGCTGAAAAATGCCCGAAATCCCCATAAGATCTTGTTAACAAATAATGTCAAAATCCCGTGGTATAAACATCGTGGAAATGCATATCCTGAAAAATTGCCTTTAAAGTAAATTGCGATACAAAAAAGAATATTAAACATAATACTTTCATGTTGATTATATTTCAGATAGTTTTTAACACAACTATCTAACGAGAACGGCGTAGGAGTCGACCAAGTCCACCAGGGTACCAGGGATCACAACCAGGGATACTTTTAAATTAATGGCGTCTCAAAACGGACACCAGTATCTTATGCACCAGTCAATTGTAACCACGCCCCCCCCCCCCCCCCTCAGGTCCGGGGAATGGCGGGGACTTTGACTTACGGTCCAGCCAAGCCCGGGTACTGCGGGGCCACCTGAAAGGTAAAAGCACGGTCCATGTCCCCGGCTATCCCCGGTATACCCCCGGACATGGAGGGCCCATGGTTACAATTGACTGGTGCATAATTTCTACCCGGAGAACGGTCTTGACCGCTACTCGTATCAGCTTTCAGCTGTCTTCACAAAACGATCATTCGGAACTCCTCGGCCATTTTTTATCGTAAACAACAACGGATATATGCCGGTACATCAGTTGAAGTAGTTCGTAATTATATCATTAATGAAATGTAGTGTTTTAGAGTTGTATTTATTGATCTAAGTTTTAATTGATTTCCAGTGAAGTGTATTATTGCAAACATAATGAATATTCCCAGGAGTTAAGTCATAAAGTTTAAATGCTAAATAAAATTACTACGCGATCTACTTGCAGCGGACTTTAACGTACCACTTTTTGAGTATGTAAAACGTCCAAATACATCCGAGATTGCTTTCGATAAAAATTGTCGAGGAGCTCCGAATGCACAAACGAGCTAAAATAAATTTGTATTAACTAACCACCTACCGAAACAGAGTAGAAATAGAAGTCCTAATGTTATTCTTCTAAGCTCCATTTTGTGTTGAACGGGGAGAAAAAATGAATCTGCTTTACGAATCAGAACGTCTTATAGTATTAAAATAATAGGATTTTATATGCCCATGTCGTTAGAGTCGGCTTTGTTTTGTCTTAACACAGTGAACTTTTTATGACTGCTTAATCAGCCATTTTGGATTATCATTTTTTCATTAAAGGGACTTGGTCAGGTTTTGGCACCAATAATAATTTTCCCGGTAATGCATCTGAACACACTAATATTATAACTATTTTACTCTTTAATACCAAATTTGCACAAACAAATACAATAAAAGTATAAAAGAAAAGACAACTAACTGGTTTTATAGGGGAGTCAAGAACACCGACACTTTATCCACTTGCCCACAGGGACTCATTCTAAGCTGACGGAATTTAAACCGTTATTTGAAACATTGCTAACATCACGTGATCGTGTCAACAAATCAAGCTACATCCTTTTGTTGAATGTCGTTAGTAACGCATTTCAAAATTGTACACTTTAAAGACAATATTTGAGTATATATCAACATTTGTTGAAGGGTTTCAGCTGTAAGTATCTTATTTTTGGACTTCTATTGATTTGCCACACTTTATTTCATGATAAAATGTGCATAGAAAATCCGCACCCAGTGTATTGTACAATCCATGAACGAATTCCTTTAAATGCACACAATATAAGTTCATGTAATATTTTTTTTATTTATTTTGTTATGTTTACATCATATCACTATAATAGTATTAAGAAAAAAACATTATGTGTGTACATATAAAACATATTAGCCTTTATAAAAAAAAATTCACTTCTTATGGTCTGTGCGTGCCTTCTTATGGTCTGCACGCGCCTTCAAATGGTCTGCCCGAGCCTTATAATGGTTTGTCCGCACCTTATAAAATTTTGCCCGTGCCTTATTATGGTTTGTCCGCACCTTAAAATGATTTGCCTGCACCTTAAAATGATTTGCCTACACCTTATAATGGTTAACCCGCGCCTTATAATGGTCTGAACGCGCCTTCTAATGGTCTGCCCGCACCTTATAATGGTCTGCCCGCACCTTATACAATTTTGTCAGTGCATTATTATGGTTTGCCCGCGCCTTATAATGGTTAGACCGCGCCTTAAAATTATTTGCCTACACCTTATAATGGTCTGAACGCGCCTTATAATGGTCTGAACGCGCCTTCTAATGGTCTGCCCGCGCCTTATAACGGTCAGCCCGCACCTTCTAATGGTCTGCCTGCGCCTTATAATGGTCTGACCGCACCTTTTAGTGGTTTGTCCGTGCTTTATAACACACAAAATAATGGTCTACTCTCGTCTTTTAATGGTATGTCAGCACCGTATAAAGGTCTGCTCGCACCCTATAATGGGCTGACCGCGCCTTTTAGTAGTTTGTCCGCATCGTTTAATGGTCTGCTCGCACCCTATATTGGTCTGACCGCGCCTTTTAGTAGTTTGTCCGCATCGTTTAATGGTCTGCTCGCACCCTATAATGGTCTGACCGCGCCTTTTAGTAATTTGTCCGCATCGTATAATGGTCTGCTCGCACCCTATAATGGTCTGACCACGCCATTTAGTGGTTTGTCCGCGCTTTATAACACACCTTATAATGGTCTGCCCGCACCTTATTATGGTCTGTCTGCGCCTTATAATGGTTAGCCCGCCCTTTATAATTGTCTTCCCTCACTTTAAAATGGTCTGCCCGCGGTAATGATCAACCACCTTATTATGGTACGCACACGCCTTATTATGGTCTGCCCGTGCCTGCCTGCCCCTTATTATGGTCTGCCCGTGCCTGCCTACCCCTTATTATGGTCTGCCCGTGCCTGCCTGCCCCTTATTATGGTCTGTTGGTGTCTAAGAATGGTCCGTTCGCACCTTATAATGGTATGCCTGCAGCCTCTAATGACCAGCCCCCTTATAATGATCTGCACGCTAGATATGGTCTGCACGCGCTTTATAAATGTCTTCCCGTGTCTTATAATGGCGAAGCTTACAACCGCCGTCTATAACTGTCAATATATTAGTTTGGTGTGGATCCAGGATATAACGTTAGATGGGCGCAGCTTCGGACGTACGTCTTTATCCTCAGAAACGTAAACATATAGGCTCTAAACGCCGTCATGTGTCATTTGGGGAGCGTTCCCCCAGACAACATTAGCTAATTCAATATAAAACGGTTCATTCACGTGTTATGTACATGTATATTTTTTACCAAATTGTCTTGGAGAGACATACACGTAGTTGCACTCTACCGCTCTCACCTTAGACCATTTCAATGTTTGTCGATGTATTCACAACAAGCAGTAGCTGCCTATAGTGATGATGTTTACTTTCAATAGTAAGAGAAAACTTAGAACCCCAGATCTCTTCGCCAGTTGTAACAATATAAGCTTAACCTATTGAGTCGAATATTTTGAAACTTTCTGTATAATAAAGCTAAGCAACTTTCTCTGTTTCAAGTTTCAAGTTTATTCAGTAAACTCATGTCATACATGCATGACAAAATGAGAATTGCAATGGTAAGTGTGTATACAATTTTATGAACTCATAGCCTGTATAGCTAAATTGTTATGGGAAAGAGAACAAGTTACCTTAGGTGTGAATATTTACCAAACACATACTAGCAGAAAAAAGAAACTGTGTCTTATATGAATTATCTACGATAACGCCAAACTTTCTATGACAGCACATTAACATTATTGTGTACCTATACTGCTTAATATAAAAACCGTGATACAAGAGGTACTATCTCAAAGAATCGGAGATTACAATCATTATTAAAAAAATACTATTTCTGTGGTTATTTCTAAATTCAAAACTGGTATTATTGAGATATACTGGTAAATGTAACTGTAATACAGAGAGATACTTCCTCAAAGCTTGTGACAATTTTCAGTATTAAGTCATCTTTAAAAAGAATGCTATATGTCTGGGGTTATTTCAGAACGGGTATATTTTTCCATGCTCAATTTTTATCGGACAGTATAATTGTAAAATAACGCTACTTGTAAAGGAGTTTTCCCAAAAGTCCATTCCTCAGTATTCTTAAATACTTATGTGTTTGTTACAAATAAGTTCCAAATTATTTTTGTAATAGGTTCATGTGTTCGTTGTTTTGATATGCTATGTTGGTTTCGCTGACTTCAAATTCCAATTTCAATAAACCAAAATTAAGCAAGTCTGTTCTACTGCTGAGGTACTTTCGTAAGAAACCATTCCTTAGTTAATCCATTGTAATCATTGGGAACAACTCGGCCATTTTTTATCGGATATTTATGGACAATTAAAAATGTACCATTCTGAACACCTCGGCCATTTTCTATCGAAAACAGACGTGAGACCACAGTTATTTTTACTGTATGGTTTATATAGACACTTACGTGGCTTTTGACTTTCGTACACGTCCTAATTGAAAAACATGGAACTGGCATCTCTTGAACAATTCAAGACACAAACTATAATGACAAGAAAACACCAAGTTGACAATTGACCCACCTGTCAAAATCGAATACAAATATATAACTCTAACACCAAGGAGTCAATCGGCTACAAACAGCTAATTTTCAGACTTCCACTGGCTACGATTTTTCAATATTTACACTGGAAACAACAATTTATGCAATGGAGTGTCAAATTCAGTTAAGTACTCTGCAAATATAACTTTCTTTCCTCTTTTCATTAAATTTTAATTAGATATTGATACTTTAACACAAGAACTATTTTTTCTTTATTCACATCCGGGTCTTTGTCAACGTGGGGCAGATAACTGTGGTCTTGAGCCAACAACCTCGGATGTGTGCCAGTACATCCGAAGAAGTAGTTCGTAAAATCTTAAATTATATAATTGATTATTGAACTGTTTTAACGTGTATTGTGTATTACTAAGTCGTTATTGATTATCCTTGATGTTTATACAGTCGAACCCCGTTGGCTCGAACTCGCTTGGCTCGAATTACTCGTTGGCTCGAATCAGATGCATGGGACGGTTTCTTTATATTGAAGGTTAACGTTCCCGCTTGGCTCGAATTTTTCGAGGCTCGGGATATTTTCGCCGGTCCCTGGGAGTTCGAGCCAACGGGTTTGACTGTATCGCATAAATAATTATGATTTCCAAGAGTAAAGTTATTAAGTTTCACAACATTCGGAGCCCCTCGGCCATTTTTATCGAAAACAACCTCGGATGTATGCCGGTACATCAGTTAAAGTAGTTCGTATTTTTTTTTAATTAAATCATTTTAGAAATGTAGTGTTTTAGAATTGTATTTATTGATCTAAGTTTAAACTGATTGCCAGTGAAGTATATTATTGCAAACATAATTAAGATTTCCAAGAGTAAAGTCAAAAAGTTAAACAGCTAAATAAAATCACTACGCGTTTTCTTGCAGCGGACTTAAACGTACGTCTTTTTTAGTATGTAAACCGTCCAAATACATCCGAGGTTGTTTTTGAAAAAAATGGCCGAGGAGCTCCGAATGGTTTCACCAGTGTATGTATACCACGTGATAAATTACGTCATACATGCTACGTCGGAAGGCAATATTTTGCTTTAAATAAAGACTTAAATCGAAGATAACTTTTCTTTTACTATACCATTTTAAATAAATCAAAGGGCAGTCTATGCCGCTTAAAGAGCCCCGCCTTCGTTTTATTGCCTAAGTTTGATTAGTTTCATCAAACACTTCGACAAACTTGTGTCCAAATTAATGTCCTGACAGTGCTCCGTCAGACGGCCGTATTGTGAAAAGGTTTGTCGAAGTGTTATAAGAAACTAAACTCTGAATCAAACGCTGGCAAATACTGAAGGCGGGGCTCCGTAAGAGGCATAGACTGTGCTATGTTTCAGTTAAAATGGTGAAGAAATAGTAAAGTTATCTTCGTTTTAAGTCTTCATTCGAAACAAATAATTGCCTTCCGACGTAGCATTTATGACGCAATTTATCACGTGGTATACACACACTGTTAACTGCTAGATTGGAATTGCTAAGCGATCTTCTTGCATCGTAGTTAAACTGTTTGGATTCCTGACATCGGTAACCACTCATTTACATCCGAGGTTGTTTTCGATGGAACATGGTCGAGGAGTTCCGAATGTGCAGTTTTATCCTTAATCGCTGTCGCATTTTAATTGCACCGTCCCTGCGCCTCACTAAATGCAAGCATTCAATGATATTCATAAACAAGTAACTTGTTAAATATGCAAATACATACACTTTTATTTAAAATCGATACATACACATGTCCAACAAACATAAATAATTTGACTGATAAACATTAAACTACTTACTAAATAATGCACTTATGGAAACTAATGACTACAGATAACAAGATTGTAACAGTGAATATAATAGAAGAAAGCGCAAAAATATTAAATGATTGGTGAATGCTAAAAGATATACTGTAGTCTACTATAGTCTCATAAGGTAGAAATAACGTGTTTTATGCTCATTTCTTTCAAATTAAACTCGGTATCCTTCATAAAAACCATTGTGTTTGACATTTATTCATCCTATTTGGAATATTAAAACAATATTATTAATTGTGGGAAATCTCTTTTGGGACTAAGAGTGCATCTTTAAGCAACATCTGTGTGTTCCCTCCGATTTTTAAATACACGAATTCATAATGTGATTTGCAAACATGTATATACATTGTTTACGAGTATATGTTAAGACATATACATGATCAACTTGGAAGACATTTTTAAATATCCATAATTTATATCCTTAACATCTAAACAGCATAGCGACGAAGGCAGGGACAAGAGCGATAGCCATGGAAACAGTCACGTGACTGGCGCTATTGCAGAGGTTTGTGCTGCAGTAGCACGTGTGGGTCGATAATAGATCGATTTCTGAGCAACTTTCCGCGTGGGCGGTCAATAAACACTCTCGGGTTACAACTGCAAAAACAACAGCATGGTTAAGCACTGAGATGTATATATACAGTTATATATGTACATGTATATGATTAATAATAACAATCACTCATGGCGTACAACAAACCGGTTTTGATATAGAACACAAACTTGATTCATAACATCATGTAGAATAACAAACCGGTTTTGATATAGGACACAAACTTGATTCATAACATCATGTAGAATAACAAACCGGTTTTGATATAGGACACAGACATGATTCATATTATCCTGTTGCATAACAAACCGGTTTAGCTTTCAGAGACAACACGATTCATGATATTATGTAGCATAACAAACTGGTTTAGCTTTCAGTGACAACACGATTCATGATATTCTGTAGCATAACAAACTGGTTTAGCTTTCAGTGACAACACGATTCATGATATTCTGTAGCATAACAAACTGGTTTAGCTTTCAGTGACAACACGATTCATGATATTCTGTAGCATAACAAACTGGTTTAGCTTTCAGAGACAACACGATTCATGATATTCTGTAGCATAACAAACTGGTTTAGCTTTCAGTGACAACACGATTCATGATATTCTGTAGCATAACAAACCGGTTTAGCTTTCAGTGACAACACGATTCATGATATTCTGTAGCATAACAAACTGGTTTAGCTTTCAGAGACAACACGATTCATGATATTCTGTAGCATAACAAACTGGTTTAGCTTTCAGTGACAACACGATTCATGATATTCTGTAGCATAACAAACTGGTTTATATTTCAGAGACAACACGATTCATGATATTCTGTAGCATAACAAACTGGTTTAGCTTTCAGAGACAACATGATTCAAGATATTCTGTAGCACAACAAACTGGTTTAGCTTTCAGTGACAACACGATTCAAGATATTCTGTAGCATAACTAACTGGTTTAGCTTTCAGAGACAACACGATTCATGATATTCTGTAGCATAACAAACTGGTTTAGCTTTCAGTGACAACACGATTCAAGATATTCTGTAGCATAACAAACTGGTTTAGCTTTCAGAGACAACACGATTCATGATATTCTGTAGCATAACAAACTGGTTTAGCTTTCAGAGACAACACGATTCATGATATTCTGTAGCATAAAAACCGGTTTAGCTTTCAGAGACAACACGATTCATGATATTCTGTAGCATAACAAACCGGTTTAGCTTTCAGAGACAACACGATTCAGAGACAACACGATTCATGATATTCTGTAGCATAACAAACCGGTTAAGCTTTTAGAGACAAACATGATTCATAATATCCTGTATAATAACAAACCGGTTTAGCTATAGGAGACAACATGATTCATATCTTCCTGTAGCACAAGAAACCGGTTTAGTTTTCAGAGACAACATGATTAGTAATATACTTTAGCACAACACACCGGTTTAGCTTTCAGAGACAACATGATTAGTAATATACTTTAGCACAACACACCGGTTCAGCTTTCAGAGACAACATGATTAGTAATATACTTTAGCACAACACACCGGTTTAGCTTTCAGAGACAACATGATTTATATCATCCTGTAGCACAACACACCGGTTCAGCTTTCAGAGACAACATGATTAGTAATATACTTTAGCACAACACACCGGTTTAGCTTTCAGAGACAACACGATTAGTAATATACTGTAACACAAAACACCGGGTTAGCTTTGAGACAACATGATTTATAATATCCTGTACCATAACAGAACGATTTTTCTTGCATACCGGTCATGTATCTTACATACCCCATGTAAATGAGTCACGCGCAACAACGCGCCACTTCTTATTTCATTAGATGTATGGTTTATGAAAAATATGTTATGCCATTTCAATTAAGCACAATCAAATATAAATGTTTGCAAGACTTTAAAATAAAATTGAACATAAATAATCGTTAAAAAACGCTAGTTTTAGTTATTCAAAATTACTGCACATTATGACGTCGGAAAGCAACGTCGCACGCGCTTTTTGGTGTGATTGTACAAAAAAAATCTTTTCAACGTCATTTTTTCCACAAATTAATATATATTTAGATATGCAAGAAAAAATATCAGTTTTTTCGCAAGCCTCGATCCCGGCTTACACACGTGCCCTCGGGTCGGATTTTTCTATCCGTACCGGAAATACATGATAGCTACTTATAAGCTTTGAGAGACAACATGATTTTTATTATCCTGTAGAGTAACAAGCAGGTTAAATTCATAATTAATCGTAACAGTAATTTCTGTAGAACAACACAAATTTAACTTTCGGAATAATATACTGCATAACAATGTATCCACTTCCAACGCGAATGACGCAACGCCATTGGTACAGGACTGGTCACGTGGTGACTCTATAATTAACCATATTGGACAACTATATACTGTATATCGTATCGAAATAATTTTAATGCGTCTATTTTCCGATTCCGAAGATTAAAAGAAACATTTCTTATAAACTGATCAATGCTAACAGATTGTAGACGTGAAATATACGTTACGGGGTAAGTCGGTCACCTACTAGTTACCCCGTAACGGATAATACCGCCTTAGCAATCAGAGCAAAACAAACAACTGGTTTAGCACTTCGATTACATATATACGATTAATAAATATAGTCATTCCTTTTAAACAAATGAGGCCGGTTTCGTATCAAGATACATTCATGATTATTATACGCCTGCAATAATAGCATTGTGAGTTGGTAACCATTGTCGATAATATAAGTAAGAATGATATTGACGCACGTAAGAGAATGTGCTAGAGTAAACTTACAGCCGTTGATCTTGATCTTTGAGCACGATTGGCAACCTGTCGAGGTCGTGACATCGGTGTGAGCGAGATCTGGGTTGTCATTGCAGGCAAAGCTAAGCCCGCACACGTAGCACTCGATCGCATCTGTCTGGCCAACTAAACGTGCAAAACAGAAACATTAGAGTAGATTGTGAACAGCCGACTCAATAATGATATAATGGAGAATACTGGGAGAAGCCCATTAGCCAAAAAAGAGAACATCATGTTTGCTAAAGAGTTACATATTAAACTCCACCGTAGAAAAAAAACAACCACGAAGTGGTACTACGTTTCACATCATACATGTATCCGAACTTGAACCATGTTCCAAACCACACATGTATCCGACCTTGTAACTTGTTCCAAACTACACATGTATCCGAAGTTGTACCATGTTTCAGACCACACATGTATCCGACCTTGCACCATATTTCAGACCACACATATATCCGAACTTGTACCATGTTTCAGACCACACATATATCCGAACTTGTACCATATTTCAGACCACACATGTATCCGAACTTGTACCATGTTTCAGACCACACATGTATCCGACCTTGTACCATATTTTAGACCACACATGTATCCGACCTTGTACCATGTTTCAGACCGCACATGTATCCGACCTTGTACCATGTTTCAGACCGCACATGTATCCGACCTTGTACCATGTTTCAGACCACACATGTATCCGACCTTGACCCATGTTTCAGACCACACATGTATCCGAACTTGAACCATGTTTCGGACCACCTATACTAGTATATCCGAACTTGTACCATGTTTCAGACCACACATGTATCCGAACTTGTACCATGTTTCAGACCACACATGTATCCGACTTCGTACCATGTTTCAGACTAAACATGTATCCGAACTTGTACCATGATTCAGACCTCTCTGTTTGAGGGAGTTTTCTTTGTTTCGTCTCTACATTACTCCCATATCGGAATGGTAACGAGAAGGCGGAGGTTAGCCGTTCAGTAACTAGCATGATGGAAAATAACAACACTATTCATTTAAACTGCACGTTAGTTATTAAACGTTATCTTGAATATACATGTATAGTTCAAAACTCCTGCCCTCGTGTTTGAAATTATACTCTCGCACTGATGCGCTCGAATTTTTGTGGAATAATTCGGATTGTGGGTGCCATCGACATAATATCATTAATATATAAGAAGCGTTCACCGTGAGCTTTTAGGGTGGAATAAACGGTAAACTATGTTTCGTAGAAAGTTGAACCTGCCTTAAGCGCATAGAAACCCTATGAACAGCATTCACAACAACAACACCCTCAGCGTTCATACGAATGCCGGACTAGTTTGGGGCGAGCATTTGAGATAATTTTACGACAACAGCCGGCCCCTAAGCGTTCATACGGATAACGGACGAGTTTGGGACGAGCATTTGAGACCATTTCACGACAACATCCGGCCACCTCAGCATCCTTACGGATGACGGACGAGTTAGGGGCGGGCATTTGAACGGTTTTTACGACAACGTCCGGGCCCCTCCAGCGTTCATACGGATGCCGGACGAGTTAGCGACGATCAATTCAAGACACAAACTATAATGACAAGAAAACACCAAGTTGACAATTGACCCACCTGTCAAAATCGAATACAAATATATAACTCTAACACCAAGGAGTCAATCGGCTACAAACAGCTAATTTTCAGACTTCCACTGGCTACGATTTTTCAATATTTACACTGGAAACAACAATTTATGCAATGGAGTGTCAAATTCAGTTAAGTACTCTGCAAATATAACTTTCTTTCCTCTTTTCATTAAATTTTAATTAGATATTGATACTTTAACACAAGAACTATTTTTTCTTTATTCACATCCGGGTCTTTGTCAACGTGGGGCAGATAACTGTGGTCTTGAGCCAACAACCTCGGATGTGTGCCAGTACATCCGAAGAAGTAGTTCGTAAAATCTTAAATTATATAATTGATTATTGAACTGTTTTAACGTGTATTGTGTATTACTAAGTCGTTATTGATTATCCTTGATGTTTATACAGTCGAACCCCGTTGGCTCGAACTCGCTTGGCTCGAATTACTCGTTGGCTCGAATCAGATGCATGGGACGGTTTCTTTATATTGAAGGTTAACGTTCCCGCTTGGCTCGAATTTTTCGAGGCTCGGGATATTTTCGCCGGTCCCTGGGAGTTCGAGCCAACGGGTTTGACTGTATCGCATAAATAATTATGATTTCCAAGAGTAAAGTTATTAAGTTTCACAACATTCGGAGCCCCTCGGCCATTTTTATCGAAAACAACCTCGGATGTATGCCGGTACATCAGTTAAAGTAGTTCGTATTTTTTTTTAATTAAATCATTTTAGAAATGTAGTGTTTTAGAATTGTATTTATTGATCTAAGTTTAAACTGATTGCCAGTGAAGTATATTATTGCAAACATAATTAAGATTTCCAAGAGTAAAGTCAAAAAGTTAAACAGCTAAATAAAATCACTACGCGTTTTCTTGCAGCGGACTTAAACGTACGTCTTTTTTAGTATGTAAACCGTCCAAATACATCCGAGGTTGTTTTTGAAAAAAATGGCCGAGGAGCTCCGAATGGTTTCACCAGTGTATGTATACCACGTGATAAATTACGTCATACATGCTACGTCGGAAGGCAATATTTTGCTTTAAATAAAGACTTAAATCGAAGATAACTTTTCTTTTACTATACCATTTTAAATAAATCAAAGGGCAGTCTATGCCGCTTAAAGAGCCCCGCCTTCGTTTTATTGCCTAAGTTTGATTAGTTTCATCAAACACTTCGACAAACTTGTGTCCAAATTAATGTCCTGACAGTGCTCCGTCAGACGGCCGTATTGTGAAAAGGTTTGTCGAAGTGTTATAAGAAACTAAACTCTGAATCAAACGCTGGCAAATACTGAAGGCGGGGCTCCGTAAGAGGCATAGACTGTGCTATGTTTCAGTTAAAATGGTGAAGAAATAGTAAAGTTATCTTCGTTTTAAGTCTTCATTCGAAACAAATAATTGCCTTCCGACGTAGCATTTATGACGCAATTTATCACGTGGTATACACACACTGTTAACTGCTAGATTGGAATTGCTAAGCGATCTTCTTGCATCGTAGTTAAACTGTTTGGATTCCTGACATCGGTAACCACTCATTTACATCCGAGGTTGTTTTCGATGGAACATGGTCGAGGAGTTCCGAATGTGCAGTTTTATCCTTAATCGCTGTCTCATTTTAATTGCACCGTCCCTGCGCATCACTAAATGCAAGCATTCAATGATATTCATAAACAAGTAACTTGTTAAATATGCAAATACATACACTTTTATTTAAAATCGATACATACACATGTCCAACAAACATAAATAATTTGACTGATAAACATTAAACTACTTACTAAATAATGCACTTATGGAAACTAATGACTACAGATAACAAGATTGTAACAGTGAATATAATAGCAGAAAGCGCAAAAATATTAAATGATTGGTGAATGCTAAAAGATATACTGTAGTCTACTATAGTCTCATAAGGTAGAAATAACGTGTTTTATGCTCATTTCTTTCATATTAAACTCGGTATCCTTCATAAGAACCACTGTGTTTGACATTTATTCATCCTATTTGGAATATTAAAACAATCTTATTAATTGTGGGAAATCTCTTTTGGGACTAAGAGTGCATCTTTAAGCAACATCTGTGTGTTCCCTCCGATTTTTAAATACACGAATTCATAATGTGACTTGCAAACATGTATATACATTGTTTACGAGTATATGTAAAGACATATACATGATCAACTTGGGAGACATTTTGAAATATCCATATATCCTTAAAATCTAAACAGCATAGCGACGAAGGCGAGGACAAGAGCGATAGCCATGGATACAGTCACGTGACTGGCGCTATTGCAGAGGTTTGTGCTGCAGTAGCACGTGTGGGTCGATAATAGATCGATTTCTGAGCAACTTTCCGCGTGGGCGGTCAATAAACACTCTCGGGTTACAACTGCAAAAACAACAGCATGGTTAAGCACTGGGATGTATATATATAGTTATATATGTACATGTATATGATTAATAATAACAATCACTCATGGCGTACAACAAACCGGTTTTGATATAGAACACAAACTTGATTCATAACATCATGTAGAATAACAAACCGGTTTTGATATAGGACACAAACTTGATTCATAACATCCTGTAGAATAACAAACCGGTTTTAATATAGGACACAAACTTGGTTCATAACATCCTGTAGAATAACAAACCGGTATTGATATAGGACACAAACATGATTCATATTATCCTGTTGCATAACAAACCGGTTTAGCTTTCAGAGACAACACGATTCATTATATTCTGTAGCATAACAAACTGGTTTAGCTTTCAGTGACAACACGATTCATGATATTCTGTAGCATAACAAACCGGTTTAGCTTTCAGTGACAACACGATTCATGATATTCTGTAGCATAACAAACCGGTTTAGCTTTCAGAGACAACACGATTCATGATATTCTGAAGCATAACAAACTGGTTTAGCTTTCAGTGACAACACGATTCATGATATTCTGTAGCATAACAAACAGGTTTAGCTTTCAGTGACAACACGATTCATGATATTCTGTAGCATAACAAACCGGTTTAGCTTTCAGTGACAACACGATTCATGATATTCTGTAGCATAACAAACTGGTTTAGCTTTCAGAGACAACACGATTCATGATATTCTGTAGCATAACAAACTGGTTTAGCTTTCAGAGACAACACGATTCATGATATTCTGTAGCATAACAAACTGGTTTAGCTTTCAGAGACAACACGATTCATGATATTCTGTAGCATAACACACTGGTTTAGCTTTCAGTGACAACACGATTCAAGATATTCTGTAGCATAACAAACTGGTTTAGCTTTCAGAGACAACACGATTCATGATATTCTGTAGCATAAAAACCGGTTTAGCTTTCAGAGACAACACGATTCATGATATTCTGTAGCATAACAAACCGGTTTAGCTTTCAGAGACAACGCGATTCAGAGACAACACGATTCATGATATTCTGTAGCATAACAAACTGGTTTATTATTCAGAGACAACACGATTCATGATATTCTGTAGCATAACAAACCGGTTTAGCTTTTAGAGACAAACATGATTCATGATATCCTGTATAATAACAAACCGGTTTAGCTATAGGAGACAACATGATTCATATCATCCTGTAGCACAAGAAACCGGTTTAGCTTTCAGAGACAACATGATTAGTAATATACTTTAGCACAACACACCGGTGTAGCTTTCAGAGACAACATGATTAGTAATATACTTTAGCACAACACACCGGTTTAGCTTTCAGAGACAACATGATTAGTAATATACTTTAGCACAACACACCGGTTTAGCTTTCAGAGACAACATAATTAGTAATATACTTTAGCACAACACACCGGTTTAGCTTTCAGAGACAACATGATTAGTAATATACTTAAGCACAACACACCGGTTTAGCTTTCAGAGACAACATGATTTATATCATCCTGTAGCACAACACACCGGTTTAGCTTTCAGAGACAACATGATTAGTAATATACTGTAACACAACACACCGGTTTAGCTTTCAGAGACAACACGATTAGTAATATACTGTAACACAAAACACCGGTTTAGCTTTGAGACAACATGATTTATAATATCCTGTACCATAACAGAACGATTTTTCTTGCATACCGGTCATGTATCTTACATACCCCATGTAAATGAGTCACGCGCAACAACGCGCCACTTCTTATTTCATTAGATGTATGGTTTATGAAAAATATGTTATGCCATTTCAATTAAGCACAATCAAATATAAATGTTTGCAAGACTTTAAAATAAAATTGAACATAAATAATCGTTAAAAACGCTAGTTTTAGTAATTCAAAATTACTGCACATTATGACGTCGGAAAGCAACGTCGAACGCGCTTTTTGGTGTGATTGTACAAAAAAAAATCTTTTTCAACGTCATTTTTTCCACAAATTAATATATATTTAGATATGCAAGAAAAAATATCAGTTTTTTCGCAAGCCTCGTTCCCGGCTTACGCACGTGCCCTCGGGTCGGATTTTTCTATCCGTACCGGAAACACATGATAGCTACTTATAAGCTTTGAGAGACAACATGATTTTTATTATCCTGTAGAGTAACAAGCAGGTTACATTCATAATTAATCGTAACAGTAATTTCTGTAGAACAACACAAATTTAACTTTCGGAATAATATACTGCATAACAATGTATCCACTTCCAACGCGAATGACGCAACGCCATTGGTACAGGACTGATCATGTGGTGACTCTATAATTAACCATATTGGACAACTATATACTGTATATCGTATCGAAATAATTTTAATGCGTCTATTTTCCGATTCCGAAGATAAAAAGAAATATTTCTTATAAACTGATCAATGCTAACAGATTGTAGACGTGAAATATACGTTACGGGGTAAGTCGGTCACCTACTAGTTACCCCGTAACGGATAATACCGCCTTAGCAATCAGAGTAAAACAAACAACTGGTTTAGCACTTCGATTACATATATACGATTAATAAATATAGTCATTCCTTTTAAACAAATGAGGCCGGTTTCGTATCAAGATACATTCATGATTATTATACGCCTGCAATAATAGCATTGTGAGTTGGTAACCATTGACGATAATATAAGTAAGAATGATATTGACGCACGTAAGAGAATGTGCTAGAGTAAACTTACAGCGGTTGATCTTGATCTTGGAGCACGATTGGCAACCTGTCAAGGTCGTGACATCGGTGTGAGCGAGATCTGGGTTGTCATTGCAGGCAAAGCTAAGCCCGCACACGTAGCACTCGATCGCATCTGTCTGGCCAACTAAACGTGCAAAACAGAAACATTTGAGTAGATTGTGAACAGCCGACTCAATAATGATATAATGGAGAATACTGGGAGAAGCCCATTAGCCAAAAAAGAGAACATCATGTTTGCTAAAGAGTTACATATTAAACTCCACCGTAGAAAAAAAAACAACCACGAAGTGGTTCTATGTTTCAGACCACACATGTATCCGAACTTGAACCATGTTCCAAACCACACATGTATCCGACCTTGTACCTTGTTCCAAACTACACATGTATCCGAACTTGTACCATGTTTCAGACCACACATGTATCCGACCTTGCACCATATTTCAGACCACACATATATCCGAACTTGTACCATGTTTCAGACCACACATATATCCGAACTTGTACCATATTTCAAACCACACATGTATCCGACCTTGCACCATATTTCAGACCACACATATATCCGAACTTGTACCATGTTTCAGACCACACATATATCCGAACTTGTACCATATTTCAAACCACACATATATCCGACCTTGTACCATATTTCAGACCACACATGTATCCGAACTTGTACCATGTTTCAGACCACACATGTATTCGAACTTGTACCATGTTTAAGACCACCCATGTATCCGACCTTGTACCATGTTTCAGACCACATATGTATCCGAACTTGAACCATGTTTCAGATCACACATATATCCGAACTTGTACCATGTTTCAGATCACACATATATCCGAACTTGTACCTTGTTCCAAACTACACATGTATCCGACCTTGTACCATGTTTTAGCGCAAAGATGTATCCGACATTGTATCATGTTTAAGACAACACATGTTTCCGAACTTGAACCATGTTTCAGATCACACATATATCCGAACTTGAACCATGTTTCAGATCACACATATATCCGAACTTGTACCTTGTTCCAAACTACACATGTATCCGACCTTGTACCATGTTTTAGCGCAAAGATGTATCCGACATTGTATCATGTTTAAGACAACACATGTTTCCGAACTTGAACCATGTTTTAGCGCAAAGATGTATCCGAACTTGTACCATGTTTCAGACCAGATATGTATCCGAACTTGTATCATGTTTCAGACTACACATGTATCCGAACTTATACTATGTTTCAGACCACACCTGTATTCGAATTGTACCATGTTTCAGACCACACATGTATCCGAACTTGTACCATGTTTCAGACCGCACATGTATCCGAACTTGTACCATGTTTAAGACCACCCATGTATCCGACCTTGTACCATATTTCAGACCACACATGTATCCGAACTTGTACCATGTTTCAGACCGCACATGTATCCGAACCTCCACCATGTTTCAGACCGCACATGCACCCAAACTTGTACCATGTTTCAAACCGCACATGTATTCGAACCTGTACCATGTTTCAGACCGCACATCATCCGAACTTATACTAGGTTCAGACCACAAATGTTTCCGACCTTGTACCATGTTTCAGACCGCATATGCATCCGAACTCATACCATGGTTCAGACCATACATAAATCCGAACTTGTACCATGTTTCAGATCACACATGTATCGGAATTTGGAGCATATTTCAGACCACACATGTATCCGAACTTGTATCATAGTTCAGAACACACATGTATCCGAACTTGTACCATGTGTCAGACCACACATGTATCCGAACTTGTACCATGTTTCAGACCACCCATGTATCCGAACCATGTTTGAGAGGGTTTTCTTTGTTTCGTTTCTACATTACTCCCATATCGAAATGGTTACGACTAGGCGGAGCTTAGCCGTTCAGTAACTAGCATGATGGAAAATAACAACACTATTAACTTTTAAAAACTGCACGTTAGCACAAAACTTCCCTCGTGTTCGAAATTATACTCTCACGCTTGAGCGCTCGAATTTTTGTGGAATCATTCGAATTGTGGGTGCCATCGACATAATATCATTAATATATATAAAGCGTTTATCGTGAGCTTTTAGGGTGGAATAAACGGTTAACTATGTTTCGTAGAAAGTTAAACCTGCCTTAAGCGCATAGAAACCCTATGAACAACATTCAACGACAACATCCCCCCTCGGCGTTCATACGGATGCCGGACGAGTTAGGGACGAGCATCTGAGAGCATTTTACGGCAACAGCAGGCCCCGCAGCGTTCATACGGATGACGGACAAATTAGGGACGAGCATTTGAGAGCATCGTTCGGCAACTTGCGGGCACCTCAGCGTTCACACAGATGCTTGATGAGTCTGTGACGAGCATTTGAGAGTATTGTTTGGCAACACGCGGCCCCCTCAGTGCTCAGGAGAGATAGGGGCGAGCATTTTAGAGCATTGGTCGGTAACACGCGGCCCCCTAAGCGTTCATTAGGATGACGGACGAGTTAGGGGCGAGGATATGAGAGCATTTACGGCAACATCCGACCCCCTCCAATCAGCGTTCATACGGAAGTCGGACTACTTAGGGACGAGCATTTGAGACCTCAAATGTTCGACACCCGAAGCATGTTCATGATCACCTTTCGACGATCTTGCGATGTGCATGGGAGTCCGTCAAGTGCCCAATACGGTGTTTGAAACTGGATCAAATGCAGGGTTGCAGCAGAATACGGCCAACGGTGGGGTATGTAGGCATTTTTATTATCAATTTTTGTTTTTCACCAACGGACAATAAAAAACGGTAGGGTCGGCGCCTACATCCTAGATAGGGTCGGTTAACCCGAACCATTTTTAGGCCTAATCATGCGGTACCCATGCGACTTAGGCACGGGCGCCTTGCAATTTGAGTCGAGAAAACTTCATAAGGCACCTATAGTACGGTCCCGAAGAATATGTGACAATAACACACGGATGCCGCAATACCCTAAGATAACCGCGACTTTCCGAAATTATACAAAACCACCGTCGCTTTAAAAATATACGGGTCCCTGAATATCGGCAAGACGGTTGTTTATCAATATAGTACATTGTAATTGATATGTATGCATATATATAAGAAATAACATGAATATACGCAAATTCATGAACATCAAAAATAAAAAAATCACGTACCTGCCAGAAGAACAACTGCTCCGATCAGAAATAACACAACAACGCTGGAAGTCATTTTGAAGAACTGAAGATGTGAGCCTTCTTGCCTTATTCACGAACAGTCCAGCTCCTTATGCTTGGCGTTGTCTGGGTGAGCCTCCTTGCCTTATACACGAACAGTCCAGCTCCTTATGCTTGGCGTTGTCTGGGTGAGCCTCCTTGCCTTATACACGAACAGTCCAGCTCCTTATGCTTGGCGTTGTCTGGGTGAGCCTCCTTGCCTTATACACGAACAGTCCAGCTCCTTATGCTTGGCGTTGTCTGGGTGAGCCTCCTTGCCTTATACACGAACAGTCCAGCTCCTTATGCTTGGCGTTGTCTGGGTGAGCCTCCTTGCCTTATACACGAACAGTCCAGCTCCTTATACTTGGCTTTATCTGAGATGGTCGTTAACAAAAATGCTAACTGACGTAATTCTTCAAGAGTTGTTTTGTTATTAAAAGTTGGCTACGGTATTGAGGTATTTGAGATTTTTTTTTCAGATAAACTTGAAGGCCATAATCAATCAAGTCGTATTATAATATCTATGGGTTGCAACGCTTTAGAGCCTGCTTTATAGCGGCTCATATTACTGCATACCATGAACAATATTAAAACAATGCTCATAATGTTGTTTTTTTTAAATTGTCTTTCATAAATAATATTGATGTACATATTTGAACAATAAGTTATTGAACATATACTTAAGTCCAATTTATTAAGATTTGTGTGTTGATTTAAATACATTTTGTGCTTTTAAAACTGCACTCTCACAGATTTACCGTTTTGACAACTTTTAAAAAAAAAAATTGTCTTGGAAAGAGCAAACTTTTGCATAAATATCTGCAAACCAATGATATAATATTGCTGACAACAAATCAGATCGTAGATTTTTATATTTCCGTTCGAAAATAAATGTTTTATGACTTGAACAGTTTAAGAAAAATGCATAAAACATCATTTTTTTTAACTTAAATATAAAATCTGTGATCTAAGTTTATGTCAGCATTCTTATAAAACTGGTTCGGCAAAAACAGGCTCGTTCCAAGACAAAAAAATGTTGTCAAAACGTTCAATCTGTGAGAGTGCAGCGTTAAAATGAATTTCTTTATAAAATTGTGCAATGACGCTTAGGCCAAAAAAAAAAAATATGTCTGGTTCAGGAAACGTTGTCCCAAAAAATTAGGAGGGTAGGCATTTTTTCCATTTTTTTTTTTTTTTTTGGACGTATGTTGTCTATAAGTAGACGATGCACAGAGCAGTCAGATCACTTTGTAACTCCCAGCATGTGGTATTGTGATGTGTGCTTGTTTCAATGCAGTCATTTAACCACATAATAACAGAGCATTTCAACCCTGTATTATCTGTAAGGACCACAATGGAAATAAGGTTTTATTTTAGCTCTTTTTTGTGTTATCCTTGACATAAATGTTATATATGTTTATACATGTTTAAATTTGTTTTTGTCATGTTATATGCAATTTTTATGTCAAATAAATCTATCTAATCTATCTAACCATGTATCATCTTTGTTTATTCACATTATTTTCCTTTTCTATGCTTGCTGTTTATGTACCCTATGCCTTTTAGTCACCCTCTGTACAATGCTAACCTGCACAAAGAGTTCACAAAAGAGATTCATGTACAACCTAGTATTTTATAAAAATTCCATTTTTTAAAGAGTTCTGTCGACAATTTTGTTTAAAATATCTTGTAAAGATAAGTCACTTTAATACATCTCTTTTGTGAATTCTGTCATTGTATCAAATGCACATTGTGAGTGGTGTTGCACAAAATCATATAAGGCATTAGCTAGGCAACCTTAGTGCACTGAGGACCTAGGGGTCCAGGTTAGAAGAGCAACAAAAGTATTATCCAATACTTTGTGAGTTTAATATTATTAATTGACTGTTGATATATCTGACTGGCTGAGTATTTATTTTAAATAAATCTGACCTCCTATGGCTTTATCAACTACCTGTACCTTTCTGGTATTAATTTTAAAAGACATCAAAAATACAAATATTAAATTCGATCTTTTTTTCAAAAGCAAAGGAAGGCACATTTCACCTGCCAAAACGTTCCGCCCGGGCCTAAACTAGTTGCGGCTTCATATTTGGTGGCAAACAGTTTGGGGTTGGTTGGCCCATGGAGCTCCTCGAATACTTCCGAAGCTGTGCAACCATGCTGGACCGCTTTCATGACCTGCCGCTCTGCTCCATGTTCACATTTTTGGAGTTTTATGGCCATCAAAGTGGCTGGTGAACACGCCATGGGCGCCGCCATTGTTGTGCGCTCTATTAACCCAAAGATCGATATAAACGCGCTTTATTAACCCAAAGAGCCATAACTACAGAAAAGAAAATTTTCAATACGCAGTATAGCGGTTTTCGGCCGCGATTTCGAAAAAAAAGTTTAGGGTCGGCGGGTAAAAAATAGGGTCGGTCGGGTTTCCTGAACCAGACATATTTATTTTTTTGGCCTTAATGATATAATGTATATAATAGTGCGCTTTTTAAAAATGATTCGACATGAGTTCTGAATCATAACATGAGCTGAGCTTGAGATTGAGAAATTATATTGGAGCCTGGTCAAAGGATACTCTACCATTGTCAAATACTTACTTTACTGGGTAAATTGTCTAAGTCATGTGCGAAATTTGAATCGAAAGAACTTAATTGTCTTTCTGATTCATTTGTGTTGTGCCTTTATGGTACTATTTCATTTATGTATAAAACAATTAAGTGGCACTGATGAATTCTGAGTAATCACAGAAGTATCCTTCTTACTCTAAAAGTTACCTCCCTAAAAATCCGTTCCCTTAGATATAAACAACACAATTATTATAGCAAAATGTATGTATATAGTAAAAACTCGCCATGTCGAAATCGTTCGGACCTGTAAATTATTTCGAGTAACGCGTATTCGATATAACCGAATTATAGATTGTAAAATTAAACCGAAAAAATTCAAAAAGGTTCGACATGACTTGAACATCGAGACAACATAGTTCGACATAACGAGTGTACATGAGATTTGTGAGACCTCTGCATGATGTCACATGCGCTCTCAGTCCACATTAAAGTTTTCAAAAACAAGCAGCTGTGTACTGACTTTGTAATACACACTACACATTATAACAAATAGTTTATGTTATTATGTAAAATTTTACGAACTACTTCTTATGATGAACCGGCATATATCGGAGGTTGTTTTCGATGGAAAATGGCGGAGGAGTTCCGAATGTTATTAATACGGATACATGATACACATTAAAACGGTCGTTTTTGATGGGAAATGGCCGAGGAGTTCCTAATGTTATTAATGCAGATATTTGCTATAGGATCCATCTGTCCTTCTGTGAGCTTTAAATGCTGACAAAGCTGCAACTTTCTAACTGCACTGTCCCTGCACACCTCGCATTCGTTGATTATTATTGACGAGTAACTTGCATAATATCACGTGATACGCAAATTTCGTAATGACGTTGTGCGCTCTAAATTTAGATTATACTAATAGAAACTTTTGGTTTTGTTGCATTTTGTAATTGCGATAAATGCATTTTTTTATATTTTTTTTTTTTGGGGGGGGGGGGGGGGTAAAAATGTTAAAATGGTTAAGAAGAGCCATTTTGATATACAAACACGAAAATAAACTTCCATCACCAAAACATAATGTGACTTTAAAGCAACATCTGTGGTTTCCTTGAGACTTTTTTATTATTTGGATTTTTATTAAACCAGTAATGCAACGTTTACACTATGTTCCCGGTGGCCAGCCCACGGTAGCCCCGTTTCAGACCACTGTGGAGAAAACGGGATAAACGTGAGACAGCGCGAGGGAACGAGATATGCACACGTGACAGACCGTTATTGCCGTGCATGCCGGGCCAGAATTTTAAACTTTCAAAAAAATTGCCACGGCAGCCACGGTGCGGATGATACACGTAGTAGGTCGTAGTAAAACGGGGTAAACGTAATGACACGTGACAGTACGTGACAGTACGTAATAGGCCGTTACACAACTTATAAATCGTCCGTAGGGGGCGGGAATCATATGTAATCCCTGGCATCTGAAATTCCTTTCCAGTTTTGTCACGTTGTGCTTCGTTTTGTCACGGTTTTCACGGCAAGCTAGGGTGATCGATAGCCGTTTCGTTACGTTTCATTTGCGGTGAAAACACCAAATCTTCTTCACCTCGGGAATTCATGTTTACTTGTCGAAGTATTCTGATACAATGATACAGTGATTGCTGTTGTTTGGGGGATTTTATTTATACCGTGAACACAAACGTAATCCAAAGTTCTGTGGTGTTCGCGTTCGATGCATAGGTAGCCTTGACAAAACGTGGAAAGCGCATCAGACCTGGACAATGTGAGGGATCCCATCAGAACGTATCAGACCGGGACGCAACGTACATGCATCTCTGGTAGACCGCGCCCTGACCTTAGTGCGCCTTGGACGAACCACTTTTTCGCCCCTTCGGCTTGTCACGGTTACCTTGTTAAAACGTGAGGAAACTTAGCACAACCTAAGAAAACTTGTTTATGGAGACAAAAATGGCCAAAATCACACGGCGCAATACGTTTGGGGCAAACGGGGCTGCCGTGGCCACCGGGAACATAGTGTAAACGTAGCATAACTGGTAGAATATGCCAATATATTGTAACGAGCTACGCAGTCAAGGCAAAGCTTCCTTAAAAGTCAGGGAGATGTTGGAACACAACGCACACCGAGTTGATCGTTTAAAGGTTTATGGTGTATTCTTATATTAAACTTCGAATCATGAACATCAAACACATATAGTTAACAGATAACAGTTTAAGTTGCATGGGCTCTCACGTTTTCTATATTTGGTAACAATTAACTTTCTATTGTTAAAACAACTTGTTATTTATGTAAGGTCAAACTACTAGACTTTATCGAATTTACGTACGGTCAAACTACTAAACCAGTAGATCAGATTTACTGGTGTTTCCTAACCCAAACGAACTATTCGACATCAAAAGTCCAGCTCAAACATACGGGTTTACCCTAACCCAAACGAGCTATCCGAACTCAGAATTGAAGCTGCTGATCCCGGAAGGAACGCTGCTTGTTTAGAGAACCAGAGATGCCCACGTGATCCAAACTGACCAATGGCGGCCGGACCGGTCAAAGGTCCAACCAATCAACGGAGGACCGTTGAAACGCTGACCAATCACCGAAGGACGGAGGACTGCCACGACAGAACAGAAGGACCGGTAGGGCGGTATTCCTTGTGCCCACCGGGCGGTCCGGCAGCCATGACAATTTGTTTACAATATCAAAAATACAAATTCAAGACATAAAATCAAGCAGTAACGAAGTGGCTAAAATTATTAAGGTTGTTATAGGACAACTATGAATATTTAATGTTTATCTAGTTAAGAAGATGATGCAACAGTTATACTTATCAGTTCAAATACATTCAACACGTATATATGTAAGGTGGGTGGAGAACCCCCCTTGTATGTACATAGCAACAGGAATAAAATGATTGGATGGAATTTAAACAGACATGACCTAAGGTAAGTGCAAATTTCTAAAACATATCATAGTCTTTAAATATATCTCAGTACTGTATATAAGTTCCACAAAATGATGGCAAGTAAATGTCCAGGTGAGTAACCTGCATTAAGCCAAATCTTTGATCTCTTTTGGATTTGTATTACACATACATATGTAGTATGCACATTATGAATCTGCTCGATTTGCCATTGTTTTGTACTGTTTACAACTTTACCACACTTACAAGTTACTTTTGTTTTTTGTTTTATGCTTTTTTAACTCTCATATTAAAAAGGTTTATCAATTTAATATTTTTTATACATTAAATTTACATTATTACTTACTTACACTGTTAGTTACTTAATATCTAATGCACCTGTTGACATTGAACAAAACACTTTTACTACCTATATCCCTTGCATAATGATGTGATTACACTTTTATAGACTCAGATTATGTGCCATTTTCCTTGTGGCTATTCCATTCAAGCATATAACAACTGGGGAGATTTTTTTTAATTTGTTCACCCCCCCCCCCCTACAGAAGCAATTTTATCCTTTTAAGGACAAATTACCGAACAAAACACCCATTCATGTACTATTAAAATTATTGTTTTCCCCTGTGAAATATATGTTTTACTGGAATAGCTGTTGCATGTTTCTTCGCGTCCTTCGAATATGATCATTTCACACATTCATTTTCTTACATGTACATTGTAAACATTTTCTTCGTTTTCAATAACTATTTGCCAATGTATATAACTGTATAAAGTTGTTTTCTTTTTCTTTTAATGAATGCTCATAATGTCACTCTATTTTATACCAACCTTTCCGTTAAACTTTTGTTACACAATGATAACATTCATTTGTGGAAACAACTATATTTATTCCATTTATAAAACTTTTCAATAATCCTTTCCAATTGCTTTTAAAATTCTGACATTATCATTCCCATTCGTTATCATCGAACTGCTAGAAAAAAATGTAAATACCTTGCACATTTGTAACAAATGTTCATTTCATAAAACTGTCTCTACAAATTGTTCTTCTTCTTTATCATTTGAGAGCATTCATTTGTATGTTAATGTTATTCATATTCAAAACATTACCAACATTTGTTTTGCATTTCTTTTTAAAATTTTGAAATCATCTATTTGTATGCTGTTGTTAAAATTCTTCATCTTAAAAACTAATTTACTTTAATCTTTATTTCTCAAAACCAAGTCTGCCTTTTGTATTGGATTCTTCTAAACACTGCTTCACTGTGTTGTGCTTTGTTGTATATAAGTATGTATATGTTGACATCCATTTATCCCATTTTAAACTATTCATTTAAGACTTTAAGTTTGCTATTTCTCAGGTTTTTTATTCGTACCTGTATATGTTATGAAACTGTGTATTACATGTTGCATATTTCATATTCGAGGGACACATCTGTGTTTCAATACCATATATTGTTTATTGCATTCTGAATATCATGTTACACTCAATTTTGAATAAAAGTGCCACTTTATTTCTCAGTTCATTTTGCCCCATTTTACATTGTTTCCTGACTAACATGACTATAACAAATCAGCCTTTTCGTCATTTATAGTGCTTATTACTTCGGATTTCAGCACTTCAAAATACACAAAGTGCAGCATTTTTGCTTTTTTTCAAACAAAGTTCTCATTACAAAACGTTTCAATGTATATACTCAAAATCTGTCTTAAAGTAAAATAAAGCTTGAAAGATGTCCTGCATTAATTGAATACGATTTGTCAACTCATCCATGTTTGCATTATATATATATATAATAAAACGAACCTAGGCTGATTAAAATTTCCATGTGTCAGTACTGAAACTGCCAATTTCGCCCCCTCACTAAACACTAACTGTATACTACTATGGATCGATTTAGAGCGAGCCTTTTTTGCTGTTTCCTACAGCAACTTTGTACTTGTGCAGATATTTGCTCTAAAATCCATCTGTCCTTCTGCAAGCTTGAACGTCGTCTTGGCTTTGAAGTTTAATTGATTTCAAAGCTGCAACTTTCTAACTGCACTGTCCCTCCGCACCACGCATTCGTTGATTTTCATGACAAGAAACTTGCATAATATCACGTGATATGCAAATTTTGTTATAACGTTTTGTGCTCTAAATGTAGATGATACTCACAATTACTTTCGGTTTTGTTTCATTTTGTAATTGCGATAAATGCATTTTATTTTTATTTTTTTATTTTTTTTTTTGGGGGGGGGGTAAAAATGTTAAAAAGGTTAAGAAAGGTCATTTGGATATACATACACAAAAATAAGCTTACACTACTATAACATAATGGGGCTTTAAAGCAACATCTGTGGTTTCCTATACATTTCCTTTTCTACTTTTTTATACATGAGTTAATGATGTAATATACAAATACATTTAAGCCAATTATGTGATATCCTTCAGATATTTTTTAACGAGTTCATTAGCAGTTGCATTGTCCCAACTATTTGCGAACTTTAAAAAAGTTGTCTGGGGCGTGGCTTAACACATTCACAATACACAGGCTTATTTATGTAGAATTTTATTGATGGAACGACACTAACAGATGTTGTGAGCTTGGAAGACATTCTGTTTGAGGTACTTTACTTAATGTTTATTATATACGTAATAAAAGTTTCACATATAGATGGTTATATTAAACCATTAGTAAGGTTTAGCATGTTATAATAGATGAAATAAGTTTTCGAATAAAATTTCAGTTGTTAAAACACACATTTACATTGATGTTTAATTTCAAAGTCATGCAAAATCCATGTATCTTTAAAATCTGAACACCATAGCAACCAGGGCGAGGAGAAGAGCGCTAACCATGGAAACAGTCACGTGACTGGCGCTATTGCAGAGGTCTGAGTTGCAGTAACAGCTGTGGGACGAGATAAGTTCGATATCTGTGCAACCTTCCGCTTCGGCGGTCAATGAACACTCACGGGTTACAACTGCAAGATCATCAAAATGGTTAAGCACTGAGATAAATATACAATAATAACAAAAATCATTTTTGTAAAACAACAGACCTATTTAGCTTCAGAGAAAAGTATATATACATATATTTCGGAGACAAGCATGTTTGATTATATCCTGTGGAAAAACAAAGCGGTTAAGCTATCGGAGACAATCATGTTTGATTATATCCTGTGGAATAACAAAGCGGTTAAGCTATCGGAAACAAACATGTTTTATTATATCCTGTGGAAAAACAAAGCGGTTAAGCTATCGGAGACAAACATGTTTGATTATATCCTGTGGAATAACAAAGCGGTTAAGCTATCGGAAACAAACATGTTTTATTATATCCTGTGGAATAACAAAGCGGTTAAGCTATCGGAGACAGACATGTTTGATGATATCCTGTGGAATAACAAAGCGGTTAAGCTATCGGAGACAAATATGTTTGATTATATCCTGTGGAATAACAAAGCGGTTAAGCTTTCGGAGACAAACATGTTTGATTATATCCTGTGGAATAACAAAGCGGTTATATTTTCGAAAACACAAATGATTAGTCAAATATTCCAGTGGCGGATCCAGGATTCGACCTTAGAGGGGGCGTAACTTATGGGATAATTGGGCGTACCCCTTTTACTTGCGCCCCTCCATCAGAAACGAAATTTATTTGGTTTAAATTGTTGGCAGGGGAATTTGGGCGTCCTCCCCTAAGAAAAGTTTAACAATTTCTAATTAAGGATTAAAATTCGACATGTTGTATTTTATCGGGGTATGGTATGCAATGGGGCTGTTCAAAATGGGTGGAGTCCGAAGGACTCCACCAACATTTTGAACTGCGCCATTGCATACCATACCCCGATAAAATGCAACATGTCGAATTTTAATACTTATATTTACATTCATTTAAATCTACATTTCTGCTAAAATAAATTGATTATTCAAGAGCATTTTCTCTTTTTTCTTTCTCTCGTTGTTCTCAACGGTGGGTAAATTAGAACAGCTATCGCAACCTAATTTTATACCACAATGAATGCACAGAAAAAATAGTTCCTTATTTATATGATTACTTTCTATCTTTTCAAGGTCAAGAATATTATAAATACGTATTATTGCTTAAAATGTGTGTTTTCGGTCCGTTATCGTGGTGTATTAAAACGCAAAAACCCGGGCGTTATCGGTAGAAAACGTGCATTATTCAGTAAATTCACGTGCCGTTAATGCCCGGTTTTTTGCTTTACATATGCGCTATCAGGGCCCGCATCATAACAACGAAGGCTGAGCGACCAGGTTTTTCACCGAAAGTTGGTCAACGATGCTAACTTTTGCACAAAAACATATTTTAGCATATATAACGTAGCTGCATACAAATACCAAAACATGAAATAAACCACATATAACTTACATATTTTCTACTGAGTTGTCTTTTCCTGGCAAGCTGATGTGTTTACTAAATAGTTTTTTCTGCAATTGTTTTGACTATTAAAAGCACTAAATTATGTCTAAAACGACTAACTCCTCCGAACTGTAGTTATTTCTGTCGATTTTATTCAGAACATACGACTTATATGGACATGATTCCATTACGTCGTATGCAATGAACAAAGAAATTTCAAATATGTTTTCTCTGATGCTGAAGAACATGTTTACCAAATTTTCAGGCTTAAATTAGTTATCAAAACAAACAATGGTTAAAGTATGACTGAATAGGTAATTAATTGATTACCCAATAGGTATTGTGTGTAAATAATCCCAGTAATCCAGTCAATTTTCGAAAAAACAACACTTTCATAACGAATGAACACTGCAAAAAATGGCGTCGAAATAAAATGCAGCTGCCGAGTTATGTTGCGGCCCGAATCGAGCTTAATGTAAAACTTTTTCAATGACATCACTCATGACGTCATACAAGCACCCGTCATAGAGGTTATTTTGAACTAACTGTTTTTGCATTTTCGTGACATTTAACAGCCTTTTTAAACACCAACGTTTCTTCAACTGTTCCATCCATCATGAAACCATCTACATTAAAATCAATCAAATTATCGTTGCTTATCTTTTTTTAACTGCTTTACCGCAGATTACAGTTTTGCATGTTGCCAATATTGGCAAAAATTTTACTACGATTTCATTGAAAAAAATAGTTCCGTAGTAAATATGCCCCGCCCCTTGGTATTATTGCGCCCAATGACAGGACAGAAGTATCGAACAAACGCACGCGATATCGATGGGAAATGCCATTGCACTTTATACAGAAATAAAGTGCAATTGATAAACAACAACCATCGTTTAGGAATGAAGTGTGAATGTAAATATTCCAAAATGGTGCATTTTGGGCGTATTTTAATACTTTCTTCACCTATATTGAAATAAAAAATAAAATTGGACGATTGTAGTGTGTGTGTGTGTGGGGGGGGGGGGGGGGAGGCGCACCCTGAATCCGCTAGTGTATCCTGTGGAATAACCAGACGGTTAAGCTATCGGGCACACACCAGGTACGGGATCAATCATTACAGTTATTCATTTAGAATTACATACCGGTTTTCTTTAGGGATATAATTATATGATAGATAATATCCTGCATAACGTTATACCGGACTATAAACTCAGTGCAATATTTATCGATATCAAAGTCGCCGCTTCAAAACAACAAACGGTTTAAAACTCGGTGACATATACGATTGAAAAATAGCCGTTCCTTTTGGAGGTAAGTGACCGGTACAATTTATAGATACATTCATGGTTCAGAATGCTACCCTGATTCGAGTTATCCTGGTTGTTTAACCTGCAGCAGTGTATAGCACTTTCACACGGGACCCCAATGTAGCGTCCCTTCTGGATGACTATTAGTGTTATATTGGCGCTGCAGGGAATCGAACCTGTGAGCCCTGGATTGACAGTCAAGTGTTACCCTTAGACCACGGATTCGCCCCGCTTTTTACGTATCTTTGAGGAAGACCTTAAATATCTTAGACTCTACTTACCATTGCCAAGCTTGTACTTCGAGCATGACAGGCAACTTCCCACGGTAGTGACATCTGAGCTAGAGAGGATTGGCTCGTCCGCACATGCAGTGGTTCCCGCGCACACGTAACAGTCGATCGCATCAGTCTGGCTCACTATATGAGCAAAACATGAGCCACATCAATAAAGCATCTATTTTATTTTTATGTTTCGGAGACATATTTGAGGTTTTTTTTAATTTGAGGTGTTTGTTTTGGTGGCATGAAGTTAGTTAAAAAACAATCCAAAATGCACTTTATATGAAATTCCAAAATAGTCACAGAGCTCAAAATCAATGCCCTCGTGTGGAGGTGTGATACCACTAATGCAATAAACAATGTTGAGTTAATTAAGTGCTTGATTCTAAGTACAATGAATCGCACTGTGGGTGCTATAACTTAAACATGTACATTGGTATGGCCCACCATTTTATCAATGAAACGATTTAAATGTGTAGACAATCCAAACTACAATTACACCTTTGACAACTTCCAGCATTTTTTTTATAACAGTTTACTGCTGTTGACGCTTATGTTAAAGGTATTCGCTCATGTTGTTGAAACGTCACTTTTTTATTAGAAATTAAGTTTAGAAGGAGTTTTAATACTTAGATCCCCAAAGCTGGTACCCTTCAGCAAATGTTGATATTTGCTCATAAGTTGTCTTTAAAGACACAATTTTTATTAGCGTTAAGAAAGCGAATAATCACTTATTTACAGCACTGAATATTTCAATTACGCTTTTCGACAACGGACTCTAAAAAGGTCAGCGGCTTTTTCCTAGGTAGGTTCGGTAAACCAAACCCTTTTTAGGCCTAATCATGCGGCAACCTTGCGAGTTACACACGGGAACCTTGCAGTTTGAGTCGAGAAAAAATCAAAAAGGCACCAATAGTACGGCCCGAAAGAACATGTGGTTACTACACGGATGCCACAATACCCTAAAATAACCCCGACTTACATAGTACATTGTAATTGATGTATATCAATATGCTTTTTAAAAATGATTCGACATAAGTGATTTGGAATCATAATACGATTTGAGCTTGAGATTGAGAGATGCTATTGGAACCTCTGACATTGTCAAGTACTTAACTGAGTACATTGTCTAAGTCACGTGCGTAATGTGAATTATAAGGACTGTATTATTGTCTTTCCGATTCATTTGTATTTTGTCTTTATAGTACTAGTTCATTCAAGTATAAAACAATTAAGTGACTATGATGAATTCTAAGTAAATCACTGAATTACCTTTCTTACTCTAAAAATTAGTTCCCTTAGATATAAAGTTATAAACAAAACAATTCTTTCTCTCTCTCCCTCTCTCTCCCTCTCCCCCTCCCCCCCCTCTCTCTCTCTCTCTCTTGATATATATATATATATATATATATATATATATATATATATATATATATATATATATATATATATATATATATATATATATATATATTGTATTTTTACATTGAAATTATACATTAAATATGAAAAAAAATCACGTACCTGCCAGAATAATAGCTGCTCCGACCAGAACTAACACAAGAACGCTTTCTGAAAGTCATTTCGGAAAACGGAAGATGCGAGCCTTCTTGCCTTATACACGAACAGTCCAACTCCTTTTAATGTTTGGCGTTGTCTGGGTTGGTTATTATCAGAAGCGCAAATTTATGTATTCTTCAAGAGTTGTTTTGTTATTATAAGTTGGCTAAGGTATTAAGGTATATGAATTTCATATAAACTTAAAGGATCAATCAAGTCTTTTTATAAGGCCAAAAAAAATTGTTTGTTTAGGGTAACCTTCCCAAAATTTCTAGGTAGGGTATGTAGGGATTTTTTTTTTCATTTATTTTTTTCAAAATCTGTCATAAGTTCAGAGTGTTTCATTGCACATGGTAGTCTTTCCTACATTACTGTCATTGCCTGACTTTGTTTTATCATATAAACAATAATTCTGATCGTCCAATTCGCATTTATCCGCCTTTCGTAACTCTCTATTCGCTAACGAATATTTTTTTGCTCAGAAACGAAAAAAATAGTTTGGGTCGGCGCATTTTATAGGTAGGGTCGGGTTACCCGAAACAGACATTTTTTTTTAGGCCTAATATCCATGAGTTGCAACGCTTTAGAGCCTGCTTTATGGCGGTTCAGATTCGTACACTGCAGTGACAATATTACAACAATGCTCATAAAGGGTTTATTGAAGTTGTTTAAAGCTGTCTTTCATAAATTATATTGATGTAAATATTTGGTCAACAAGACTAAATTATTGAAAATATTGTTTATTTGTACCGAAGTCTATTGAATCTCTTTATAATATTGAGCAATGACGTAAGCAATTGTAAGGCGCGTTCTTATCTTAACATTTATATAGTGATTTTGAATCATAACACGCGTTGAGCTAGAGATTGAGAAATAATATTGAAATCTGGTCCAAGTTTTCTATACCACTGTCAAGTACTTAACTGAGTGCATTGTCTAAGTCATGTGCGTTATGTGGATTTACTATACATTATTTGTCTTTGCGATTTATTTTATTGTGCCTTTATGGTACTATTTCATTCATGTATAAAACAATTAAGTGGCACTGATGAATTCTGAGTAATCACAAAAGTATCCTTCTTACTCTAAAAGTTACCTCCCTAAAAATCCGTTCCCTTAGATATAAACAACACAATTATTATTAACAAAATGTATGTATGTAGCCTTAGATATAAACAACACAATTATTATAACAAAGTGTATGTATGTAGCCTTAGATATAAACAAGACAATTATTATAACAAAATGTATGTATGTAGCCTTAGATATAAACAACACAATTATTATAACAAAATGTATGTATGTAGCCTTAGATATAAACAACACAATTATTATAACAAAATGTATGTATGTAGCCTTAGATATAAACAGCACAATTATTATAACAAAATGTATGTGTGTAGCCTTAGATATAAACAACACAATTATTATAACAAAATGTATGTATGTAGTAAAAACTCGCCATGTCGAAGTCGTTGGGACCTGTAAATTATTCGAGTAACGCGTATTCGATATAACCGAATTATAGAGTGTAAAATTAAACTGGAAAAAATCCAAAAAGCTTCGACATGACTTGAACATCGAGACAACATAGTTCGACATAACGAGTGTACATGAGATTTGTGAGACCTCTGCATGATGTCACATGCGCTCTCAGTCCACATTAAAGTTTTCAAAAACAAGCAGCTGTGTACTGACTATGTAATACACACTACACATTATAACAAATATTTTATGTTATTATGTAAAATTTTACGAACTACTTCTAATGATGAACCGGCATATATCGGAGGTTGTTTTCGATGGAAAATGGCGGAGGAGTTCCGAATGTTATTAATACGGATACATAATACACATTAAAACACTTCAAATAGTTTATGTTATTATGTATTTTTTACGAACTACTTCTACTGCGTATATTCGAGGTCGTTTTTGATGGAAAATGGCCGAGGAGTTCCGAATGTTATTAATGCAGATATTTGCTATAGGATCCATCTGTCCTTCTGTGAGCTTAAACACCGTCTCGGCTTTGAAGTTTAAATGCTTACAAAGCTGCAACTTTCTGACTGCACTGTCCCTCCGCACCTCGCATTCGTTGATTTTTATTGACGAGTAACTTGCATAATATCACGTAATATGCAAATTTCGTAATGACGTTGTGCGCTCTAAATTTAGATTATACTAATAGAAACTTTCGGTTTTGTTGCATTTTGTAATTGCGATAAATGCATTTTTGGGGGATAAAAATGTTAAAATGGTTAAGAAGAGCCATTTTGATATACAAACACGAAAATAAACTTCCATCACCATAACATAATGTGACTTTAAAGCAACATCTGTGGTTTCCTTGAGACTTTTTTATTATTTGGATTTTTATTAAACCAGTAATGCAACGTTTACACTATGTTCCCGGTGGCCAGCCCACGGTAGCCCCGTTTCAGACCACTGTGGAGAAAACGGGATAAACGTGAGACAGCGCGAGGGAACGAGATATGCACACGTGACAGACCGTTATTGTGTGGATGATATACGTAGTAGGTCGTAGTAAAACGGGGTAAACTAATGACACGTGACAGTACGTGACAGTACGTAATAGGCCGTTACACAACTTATAAATCGTCCGTAGGGGGCGGGAATCATATGTAATCCCTGGCATCTGAAATTCCTTTCCAGTTTTGTCACGTTGTGCTTCGTTTTGTCACAGTTTTCACGGCAAGCTAGGGTGAACGACAGCCGTTTCGTTACGTTTCATTTGCGGTGAAAACACCAAATCTTCTTCACCTCGGGAATTCATGTTTAGTTGTCGAAGTATTCTGATACAGTGATACAGTGATTGCGTTGTTTGGGGGATTTTATTTATACCGTGAACACAAACGTAATCCAAAGTTCAGCGGTGTTCGCGTTCGATGCATAGGTAGCCTTGACAAAACGTGGAAAGCGCATCAGACCTGGACAACGTGAGGGATCCCATCAGAACGTATCGGACCGGGACGCAACGTACATGCATCTCTGGTAGACCGCGCCCTGACCTTAGTGCGCCTTGGACGAACCACTTTTTCGCCCCTACGGCTTGTCACGGTTACCTTGATAAAACGTGAGGAAACTTAGCACAACCTAAGAAAACTTGTTTATGGAGACAAAAATGGCCAAAATCACACGGCGCAATACGTTTGGGGCAAACGGGGCTGCCGTGGCCACCGGGAACATAGTGTAAACGTAGCATAACTGGTAGAATATGCCAATATATTGTAACGAGCTACGCAGTCGAGGCAAAGCTTCCTTAAAAGTCAGGGAGATGTTGAAACACAACGCACACCGACTTGATCGTTTAAAGGATTATGGTGTATTCTTATATTAAACTTCGAATTATGAACATTAAACACATATAGTTAACAGATAACAGTTTAAGTTGCATGGGCTCTCACGTTTTCTATATTTGGTAACAATTAACTTTCTATTGTTAAAACAACTTGTTATTTATGTAAGGTCAAACTACTAGACTTTATCGAATTTACGTACGGTCAAACTACTAAACCAGTAGATCAGATTTACTGGTGTTTCCTAACCCAAACGAACTATTCGACATCAAAGGTCCAGCTCAAACATACGGGTTTACCCTAACCCAAACGAGTTATCCGAACTCAGAATTGAAGCTGCTGATCCCGGAAGGAACGCTGCTTGTTTAGAGAACCAGAGATGCCCACGTGATCCAAACTGACCAATGGCGGCCGGACCGGTCAAATGTCCAACCAATCAACGGAGGACCGTTGAAACCCTGACCAATCACCGAAGGACCGGAGGACTGCCACGACAGAACAGAAGGACCGGTAGGGCGGTATTCCTTGTGCCCACCGGGCGGTCCGGCAGCCATGACAATTTGTTTACAATATCAAAAATACAAATTCAAGACAAAAAATCAAGCAGTAACGAAGTGGCTAAAATTATTTATGGTTGTTATAGGACAACTATGAATATTTAATGTTTATCTAGTTAAGAAGATGATGCAACAGTTATACTTATCAGTTCAAATACATTCAACACGTATATGTAAGGTGGGTGGAGAACCCCCCTTGTATGTACATAGCAACAGGAATAAAATGATTGGATGGAATTTAAACAGACATGACCTAAGGTAAGTGCAAATTTCTAAAACATATCATAGTCTTTAAATATATCTCAGTACTGTATATAAGTTCCACAAAATGATGGCAAGTAAATGTCCAGGTGAGTAACCTGCATTAAGCCAAATCTTTGATCTCTTTTGGATTTGTATTGCACATATATATGTAGTATGCACATTATGAATCTGCTCGATTTGCCATTGTTTTGTACTGTTTACAACTTTACCACACTTACAAGTTACTTTTGTTCTTTGTTTTATGCTTTTTTAACTCTCATAATAAAAAGGTTTATCAATTTTATAATTTTTATACATTAAATTTTCATTATTACTTACTTACACTGTTAGTCACTTAATACCTAATGCACCTGTTGACATTGAACAAAACACTTTTACTACCTATATCCCTTGCATAATGATGTGATTACACTTTTATAGACTCAGATTATGTGCCATTGTCCTTATGGCTATTCCATTCAAGCATATAACAACTGGGGGGGGGGGATTTCTTTAATTTGTTCACCCCCCTACAGAAGCAATTTTATCCTTTTAAGGTCAAATTACCGAACAAACACACCCATTCATGTACTATTAAAATTATTGTTTTCCCCTGTGAAATATGTTTTACTGGAATAGCTGTTGCATGTTTCTTCGCGTCCTTCGAATATGATCATTTCACACATTCATTTTCTTACATGTACATTGTAAACATTTTCTTCGTTTTCAATAACTATTTGCCAATGTATATAACTGTATAAAGTTTTTTTCTTTTTCTTTTAATGAATGCTCATAATGTCACTTTATTCTATACCAACCTTTCCGTTAAACTTTTGTTACACAATGATAACATTCATTTGTGGAAACAACTATATTTATTCCATTTATAAAACTTTTCAATAATCATTTCCCATTGCTTTTAAAATTCTGACATGATCATTCCCATTTGTTATCATCGAACTTCTAGAAAAAAAATGTAAATACCTTGCACATTTGCAACAAATGTTCATTTCATAAAACTGTTCATACAAATTGTTCTTCTTCTTTATCATTTGAGAGCATTCATTTGTATGTTAATACTATTCATATTCAAAACATTACCAACATTTGTTTTGCATTTCTTTATAAAATTTTAAAATCATCTATTTGTATGCTGTTGTTAAAATTCTTCATCTTAAAAACTAATTTACTTTAATCTTTATTTCTCAAAACCAAGTCTGCCTTTTGTATTGGACTCTTCTAAACACTGCTTCACTGTGTTGTGCTTTGTTGTATATAAGTATGTATATGTTAACATCCATTTATCCCATTTTAAACTATTCATTTAAGACTTTAAGTTTGCTATTTCTCAGGTTTTTATTATTACCTGTATATGTTATGAAACTGTGTATTACATGTTGCATATTTCATACTCGAGGGACACATCTGCGTTTCAATACCATATGTTGTTGATTGCATTCTGCATATCATGTTACACTCAATTTTGAATAAAAGTGCCACTTTTTATTTCTCAGTTCATTTTGCCCCATTTTACATTGTCTCCTGACTAACATGACTAGAACAAATCAGCCTTTTAGTCATTTATAGTGCTTATTAGTTCGGATTTCAGCACTTCAAAATACACAAAGTGCAGCATTTTTGCTTTTTTTTCAAACAAAGTTCTCATTACAAAACGTTTCAATGTATATTACTCAAAATCTGTCTTAATGTAAAATAAAGCTTGAAAGATGTCCTGCATTAATTGAATACGATTTGTCATCTCATCCATGTTTTCATTATATATATAATAAAACGAACCTAGGCTTATTAAATTTTCCATGTGTCAGTACTGAAACTGCCCATTTCGCCCCCTCACAAAACACTAACTGTACATTGTTATGGATCGATTTAGAGCGAACCTTTCTGCTGTCTCCTACAGCAATTTTGTACTTGTGCAGATATTTGCTCTAAAATCCATCTGTCCTTCTGCAAGCTTGAACGTCGTCTCGGCTTTGAAGTTTAATTGCTTTCAAAGCTGCAACTTTCTAACTGCACTGTCCCTTCGCACCACGCATTCGTTGATTTTCATGACAAGAAACTTGCATAATATCACGTGATATGCAAATTTTGTTATAACGTTTTGTGCTCTAAATGTAGATGATACTCATTATTATTTTCGGTTTTGTTTCATTTTGTAATTGCGATAAATGCATTTTTTTTTATTTTTTTTATTTTTTTTATTTTTTTTGGGGGGGGGGTAAAAATGTTAAAAAGGTTAAGAAAGGTCATTTGGATATACATACACAAAAATAAGCTTAAACTACTATAACATAATGGGGCTTTAAAGCAACATCCTATGGTTTACTATACTATTTCCTTTACTACTTTTTTATACATGAGTTAATGATGTAATATGCAAATATATTTTAAGCCAATTATATGATATCCTTCAGATATTTTTCAACGAGTTCATTAGTAGTTACATTGTCCCAACTATATTTGAAAACTTTAAAAAAGTTGTCTGGGGCGTGGCTTAATACATTCACAATACACAGGCGGGATACATATATGTATACAAAAACACGAAAATATTAATGTAGAATTTTATTGATGGAACGACAGTGACAGATGTTGTGAGCTTGGAAGACATTCAGTTTGGACTACTTTACTTAATATGTATTATATACGTAATAAAAGTTTCACATTTAGATGGTTATATTAAACCATTAGTAAGGTTTAGGATGCAATTACAGACGAAATAAGTTTTCGAATAAAATTTCAGTTGTTCAAACACACATTTACATTGATGTTTAATTTCAAAGTAGGATTTAGCATTTGATAACAGATTAAATAAGTTTTAGAATAACATTTCATTTATTAAAACACAAAATTACATTTATGTTCAATTTAAAAGTCATGCAATATCCATGCATCTTTAAAATCTGAACACCATAGCAACCAGGGCGAGGAGAAGAGCGCTAACCATGGAGACGGTCACGTGACTGGCGCTATTGCAGAGGTCTGAGTTGCAGTAACAGCTGTGGGTGGAGAGAAGTTCGATCTCAGTGCAACCTTCCGACTGAGCGGACCCTTCACACGCTCGGGTAACAGCTGCAAGATCAACACAATGGTCAAGAACTAAGAGAAATATACAGTAAATTAACAAAAGTCTTTTCTTCAAAACAACAAACCTTTTAAGCTTTCAGATAAAAGTATATATTCATATATGTGATTAATAATAACATTCAATCATGTTGAACAACGACATACCATCTTTCAGCGACATATACAACATAATAACATCAATCTATAGTAACAACATAATAATATTGATTATATCCTTTGAAATAACGAAACGGTTACGCTATCGGACACAACCATGCTTGATTATATCCTGTGGAATAACGAAACGGTTAAGCTATCCGACACATACATGCTTTATTATATCCTGTGGGTGGAATAACGAAACGGTTAAGCTATCGGACATATACATGCTTGATTATATCCTTTGGAATAGCGAAACGGTTAAGCTATCGGACATATACATGCTTGATTATATCCTGTGGAATAACGAAACGGTTAAGCTATCGGACACATACATGCTTGATTATATCCTGTGAAATAACGAAACGGTTAAGCTATCGGACATATACATGCTTGATTATAACCTGTGAAATAACAAAACGGTTAAGCTATCGGACACAAACATGATTGATTATATCCTGTGAAATAACGAAACGGTTAAGCTATCGGACACATACATGCTTGATTTTATCCTGTGAAATCACGAAACGGTTAAGCTATCGGACATATACATGCTTGATTATATCCTGTGAAATAACGAAACGGTTAAGCTTTCGGACATATACATGCTTGATTATATCCTGTGGAATAACGAAACGGTTAAGCTATCGGACATATACATGCTTGATTATATCCTTTGGAGTAGCGAAACGGTTAAACTATCGGACACAAACATGATTGATTTTATCCTGTGAAATAACGAAACGGTTAAACTATCGGACATATTCATGCTTGATTATATCCTGTGGTATAACGAAACGGTTAAGCTATCGGACATATACATGCTTGATTTTATCCTGTGGAATAACGATACGGTTAAGCTATCGGACATATACATGCTTGATTATATCCTGTGAAAATATACATACTTGATAATATCCTTTGGTATAACGAAACGGTTAAGCTATCGGACATATACATGCTTGATTATATCCTGTGAAAATATACATACTTGATAATATCCTTTGGTATAACGAAACGGTTAAGCTATCGGTCATATACATGCTTGATTATATCCTGTGGAATAACGATACGGTTAAGCTATCGGAAACATACATGCTTGATTATATCCTGTGGAATTACGATACGGTTAAGCTATCGGACACAACCATGCTTTATTATATTCTGTGGAATAACAAACGGTTACGCTATCTGACACAACCATGCTTTATTATATCCTGTGGAATAACGAAACAGTTAAGCTATCGGACGCAACCATGCTTTATTATATCTTTTGAAATAACGAAACGGTTAAGCTATCGGACACATACATGCTTGATTATATCCTGTGGAATAACAAAAGTGTTATGCTTTCGGACACATAAAACATGCTTGATTATATCCTGTGGAATAACTAAACGGTTAAGCTATCGGACACATATGCTTGATTTTATCCTGTGAAATAACGAAACGGTTAAGCTATCGGACAAAAACATGCTTGATTATATCCTGTGAAATATCGAAACGGTTAAGCTATCGGACATATACATGCTTGATTATATCCTTTGAAATAACGAAACGGTTAAGCTATCGGACAAAAACATGCTTGATTATATCCTTTGAAATAACGAAACGGTTAAGCTATCGGACATATACATGCTTGATTATATCCTGTGAAATAACGAAACGGTTAAGCTATCGGACACATACATGCTTGATTTTATCCTGTGAAATAACGAAACGGTTAAGCTATCGGACATATACATGCTTGATTATATCCTGTGAAATAACGAAACGGTTAAGCTATCGGACACATACATGCTTGATTTTATCCTGTGAAATAACGAAACGGTTAAGCTATCGGACATATACATGCTTGATTATATCCTGTGAAATAACGAAACGGTTAAGCTATCGGACACATACATGCTTGATTATATCCTGTGAAATAACGAAACGGTTAAGCTATCGGACACATACATGCTTGATTTTATCCTGTGAAATAACGAAACGGTTAAGCTATCGGACATATACATGCTTGATTATATCCTGTGAAATAACGAAACGGTTAAGCTATCGGACACATACATGCTTGATTTTATCCTGTGAAATAACGAAACGGTTAAGCTATCGGACATATACATGCTTGATTTTATCCTGTGAAATAACGAAACGGTTAAGCTATCGGACATATACATGCTTGATTATATCCTGTGAAATAACAAAACGGTTAGGCTATCGGACACATACATAGTCAACCGTAACAGAAATTTATGTAGAATTACACACCGGATAATTATATGATTAATAATATCCTGCTCATCTATATACCGGACTAGCACTCGGTGCTTAATTTTTAAGTGATAAGAGTCACCGCTTCAAATCAACAAATGGGATAACAAACTTGGAGCCAATAACTGTTCCTTTTAGACGGATGTGACCGGTGCAGTATATAGATTCATTCATGACTATTTTCCTCGTGTAATAATAACATTTTGAGTTAATAACCCTTGACGCCGAAATCAGCTAGCATGATATAAACGCAGTTGTGTTAACTTAAATATACTCGCACTAGGGTCTTGCCCATTGGGCGAGTGCTCCGATAAGAGTGTTAGTAATTTTAGGTTTTTGGAGTATAGTGTACATACAGAATAAAATCCGGGTTAGAGCTACCCTGGTTTTTTAACGTGCACCAGTGTATAGCACTGTCACACGGGAACCCTATTTAACGTATTTTAGTGGTGCGACGGGGAATCGATCTAGCGACCCCTAGATTGAGAGTCAAGTGTGTTTTCCTTAGACCACGGATCCAGCAGGTTATTAACGAATCTTTGAGGAGGACCTAGACTCTACTTACAATCGCCGACCTTGAGCTTGGAGCATGACAGGCAACCTGACGAGGTAGTGACATCTGAGCTATACAGGTTTGGTTCGTCCGCGCAGGCACTGGTTCCCGAGCACACGTAACAGTTTATAGCATCAGTCTGGCCCACTGTATAAGCGCAACAGGATCCAGATTCATAAAGCATCTTAGTGACAATTTTCAACAAAATGGATTTCACTGATACAATCTAATACTGTCTAACTCCGATGGCTCGAACTCGCTTGGCTCGAATTCCTCGTTCGCTCGAACAAGATTTAAAGGACCGTTTTCTTTAAACTGAAGGCAAGCATTCCTGCTTCGAGCCAACGAGGTTAAACTGTATCATTTTTATATTTCGGAGACATATTTAAGTTTTTTTTATATTGAGATGTTTGTTTCGGTGGCATGAAGTTAGTTAAAAATAATCCAAAATGCACTTTATATGAAATTCCAAAAAAGTCACAGAGAAAAAAGAAATCCATGCCCTTCGTGTAGAGGGGGGATAACACTAATGCAATAAACACTGTTGAGTTAATTAAGTGCTTGATTATAAATAAAATGAATCGCACTGTGGACGGTGTAACTTTAACATATTCATTGGCTAAAGGTATGGTTCACCATTTTATCAATGAAACGTGTGCAGACAATCCAAAATACAAGCACACCTTTGACAACTTCTAGCAGTTTTTTTTTATAACAGCTTACTGCTGTTGACGCTTATGTTAAAGGTTCTCGCTCATGTTGTGGAAACCTCACTTTTTATGAGAAATTAAGTGTGGCAAATCATTAGGAGTTTAAATACTAAGACACCAAAAGCTGGTACCCTTCCGCAAATGTTGATAGTTGCTCTAAAGTTGTCTTTGAAGACACATTTTCATTAGCGTTAACAACGCGATTAATCACTTATTTACAGCATTGATGATGTGTGATTAGTTAACTGACATTATCCCGTAATGTTATCAATGTATTGTTAAGATGTCAAAATATCCTTCACTGATGTATAAGTCCTTGTACCATAGCGGTGAAAGCGAAGGCTTTCTATTTCACTTTACCGTCGTGGATTCGAACATCTCTAAATCTAAAATGCTTTTGTTATACTATAAATGTATTTCTTTCTGCAATTCCGATATTACAGAGTAAAATAATGATGTAAGTAAGTGTTTTTAGATGCATTACCGGGAAAACTAATTTAGGGCCAAAACACAAAATCATGAGCGAGGCCCTTTATAGCTATGTCTTGGGTAACTTTTTACTTTAATGTACTTTGGTTCCGAATTTGAACAAGAAATAAATAAAAAAATACAAATTAAACATTAAGCAACATTCTGAATTGTAGTACTCGAATATATATTAAACATTAAAAATGGATTTTTTATAACATTTTAAGAAACTCATACATGTATAAAGGAATAAAAAATATTATTAACATCAGCCAATACATAAACATTAAACGTTGAATTTTCAGATCTTGATACATATAAAGGAAAAAACAACACCATATTATAAATATAAACAAGTACATTAACATAACAGCTAAATTCACGAACCTGCCAGAATAAAAACTGCGCCGAGCAGAGCGAAAACAACAACACTGGAAGTCATGTCTGAAATGGAAGTGCGAACTAAGAGATACTAGCCTTCTTGCCTTATATACGCTC
>NC_069130.1:42539928-42572428 GCF_026914265.1 Mya arenaria | reverse complement strand
ACAATATGGCCATATATCCGTGTCAGAGGTTATTAATACGTTGTCCCTCCGCATTACGCCTTTACAATATGGCCATTCATCCGTGTCAGAGCTTATTAATACGCTGTCCCTCCGCATTACGCCTTTACAATATGGCCATTCATCCGTGTCAGAGCTTATTAATACGTTGTCCCTTCTTATTTCGCCTTTTCACTGCGCTGTCCATCCGTAGCAATTGTTTTTTTATTGCGCAGTCCAACTGCATCACTTTTTTTCATCGCTTTGTCTAGCCAAACCTCGCTTTTCATTACGCTGCCCATCTGCATCTTGCTTTTTGTTCTTTGCGCAGTTCATCCGCAGCACGCTTTTCCATAACGTTGTCCATCCGCAACACGCGTTTTCATTACGTTGACAATCCACAACACGCTTTTCCATAACATTGTTCATCCGCAGCACGCTTTTCCATAACGTTGTCCATCCGCAGCACGCTTTTCCATAACGTTGACCATCCACAACACGCTTTTCCATAACGTTGTCCATCCGCAGCACGCTTTTCCATAACGTTGTCCATCCGCAGCACGCTTTTTCATTATGCTGTCAATTTGCAGCACGCTTTTTCATTACGCTGTCAATTCGCAGCACGCTTTTCCATAACGTTGTCCATCCGCAGCACGCTTTTCCATTACGATGTCAATACGCAGCACGCTGCCCATACGCAGCAAGTTATTTCATTTCGCTGTCCATCCGCAGCACGTTTTTCATAACGCTGACCATCCGCAGCACACATTTTCATTACGCTGTCCATACGCAGCACGCTTTTTTTATTACGCTTTCCATACACAGCCCGCTTTTTCATCACACTGTCCATACGCAGCACGCTTTTTGATTCGCTATCCGTTCACAGCATGCTTTTTCATTACGATGTCCAACCGCAGCTCTCTTTTTCATCACGCTGGCCATCCGCAGCACGCTTTTTCATCACGCTGTCCATTCGCAGCAGGTATTTTTGCGCTGTCCATACGCACAGACATATTCATTACGCAGGCCATTCGCAGCACGCTTTTTTCATTACGCTGCCTATCCGCAGCATGCTTTTATTCATTACCCTGTCCATTCGCAGCACGCTTTTTCATCACAGTGGCCATACGCAGCACGTTGTTCACTACTCTGTTGTTTCGCAGCACGCTTTTTAATAGCGCTGTCTATATGCAGCACGCTTTTTCATAGCGCTGTCCATACGCAGCACGTTTTTTCACCGTGTTGGCCATACGCAGCACGCTTTTTCACCACGTTAGCCATACGCAGCACGCTTTTTCACCATGTTGGCCATACGCTTTTTTTACTACTCTGTTGTTCCGCACCTCGCCACCATTCCCTTATAAATGAAAAGAAAAAACATTGGTAGGGTCACGATTTGATTGTTACTGTTACTGAATAAATTTTCTAAATACTTCACATACAGGTAAGTGCAATAAGCCCTTTGGCGGTGTCAATCCTGCTCAAGGGGCATCATTTAAAAAACAAAACCATTTAGGAAGGATTCTACTCCACTCAACTTTAAATTGTTTTTTTTTTATAATCACAGTCTACTATCAAGTAACATGTGATTGATTGTTTTGCTGTATGTAGTAATCAATATTAAGTAACAAGTAATATACGGTAATGGTTTTTGGAGACGATATTGTAAATGAGATTTTTTTTTATCTTACACTATAAGTATTTAGGGTTACTGCTCTCAGTAACCTGTTTTATTGCTGCATCATTTACTAACCACACGTCAACTGTCAGTTGTGTGTGACCTATGCATAATGTACCGAAAAAAATATGACGTAACTTCCTTTTCCTTTCTGAAATTCTCTCAAACGGTAACGCATTTTATTCCTCCTTCAGGAATCGATTCTGTTTAGCCATTTCTACAATCAATCTTCTCTCAAGAACTTCTGTTTTGGAAAATGAAAACGTTAAACGGAACATTTTCTGCATATTTCAAGCAATAATCGCTAATTATCATTTTTTTTTCGGCTTAGGTATTCCTTTGAATATATACACTACGCCTCGTTGGAATATCAAATTATGAACAGTTACTGGTTTAATGAAAAAAGGTTAATGAAGTGAGGGTCATAAATAAATAGAATACAATTAAAATTTACACTAAATCATTTGTTAAATTCTTGCTGATAATTCGTTATTCTCATTGAAAAAACATACAAGAACAAAGATGCCGGCCATGCCACGCTATGGAGAAAGACCCAGAGACCCGTCTTATGCAGACGCACACAAGACCACGAGGTGGAGTCGTTTGGCGGCCAAATCACGCGGGAAGGCTTTGCAGGCGGTTCCCGAGACACCAATCGCGAGGGAAACGCCGACAACTTCCCCGCCATTGGTCACAGCGTCATCAGCTACGGTCAGCACGGAGGTTCAAGGTCAAGTGTCTTCACATAGGTTTTCCGGTTGTAAGGCCCTAATCGAGGGTCCTACGCCGGGACAAGGATTTCCCGATGAAGTTGCTTAAAGCGTCACAATAACGAGTTGCTAGATTTTCCAGCAATTTCTGGCTGTGGCGTAGCTACATATAGGCCTTGTCGGCCTGGGCCTACAACTTTTTTGGAGAATGACAACATTAAATAACCCGATATAGCAATAAAACTAATAGCTTCTCAAACACATAGCATATATCAAAAGTTTGTTTAATTATTACCAATGCAAGTTCGGTGCTTATTTAAACTATGTGCAAGGTGATTGTATTTTAATCATTGCATATTCAATAAAGTGTGGGTAATTTGCATATAAAATTGATGCACTTGTGTTTTTGGTTTTTCTCTAAATTTCACCATTTTGCTTCTTATTTATAAAGAAACTTTGGGGTGGAAAGGAGGACTTATCCCCAAACTCACATAGATCCATCGGGCATACAAGTTTTTAAGGCCTATCGATGCCCCTGTCTGGTAACACTTTCTTCCAGGGCGTCCTTACCCTAAAACCCGTGTCTCCAGGCAAATTTTCTTTGCCGAATTCTCAAGCACTTTTGATCTATTTATTTGATCAGCACATGCTAAAAAAAACCCCACAAGATTTATTAAAATATATGAATACCATAAGAACAGCTGCTAAGCGCTGCAGAATTGGATTGTTAAACTATGACAAGCAGTTTAGATGCTGAATAGCCTTGGATTCATTGGAATCCAGGTCAGAAATTTATTATGAACTGTGGTTGCTATTTGTCACGTGCGTGCCTAGAAACTTAGTCTGCCGGGTTACACCCCAAAGTACTCGCGGTCATAAATAAAAAAGAAACTTCTATGTTGCGCATGGATGACCTTTTAAAATACCCATTATGTCAAATTTTAGAACTTCCCTTATCGCCGAGTGGTTCCAAAATCAACCGGTGGTTTTCGTTTAATCACACATCTCTCTTACCCACCTGGGCTAAACGTCAACGACGGGATTGATCGTCGTTATGTATCATATGGTGAAATATTCTACTTCTGGTGTAGTCGCAGATATGATATTTGAGTAAGGGTTCAAGGCCTTAATGGTGAAAAGGGATATGAATCCGCAACCTATACACCCGTCGGATTTTCATCTTCTTTGCATGATATTTGGTGGCAATATACTATTTCGACAAAAGTATGAGTTATGGTTGCAGCTACGCCCCGCTCATTTTGAAAATTTGGCAACATTCCTTCATTCGTCCTTATCGGATGCATGCAACTTACAATCTTTGAATCATTATTTAGACGATTTCATATTCACGGGACCCTGGGATTCAGATATTTGTAGTAATTTGGTCGATGGGTTCACGTATTCTTGTAATCGTCTTCATTCCTTTCTCGGAGGAAAAATCCGCCCGTCCGACAACTTGTTTAACATTTCTTGGTCTCGAAATCGACACGATAACTATGCCAATTCGAGTAAAAAGTGCTGTAAAAATCTAAGACTTAAAAAGGTCAATAAGTTACATAATAAAGCACAGCAAAATCAGATTGCGGGAATTATAATCACTGGCCGGTAAATTAAGCTTTGCTTGTCAAGCTATAAGGGGGGACGCGCATTTAGCAGACGACTGTACGCAGCATGATATGTGTATTCACAAACTTTAGAGCTAGTACAAGTTTGGATAGCCTAATACATTTGGTTCCCTCGTTTCTCCGCTAAAAAATGAACTTGTGGTCTGATAATATGGGCCTAGTGGAAATACTTAACAGTCACCAAAATCAAAGTTTTCCGAGTTTCGAACATAGTACTCTTCATCTAATTTATGTCACTTCAGTCAAGCGCTCCGGCCACTGCACGATTATATGCTACAGCAATCGGCTATAAGTGCAAAAGGAAGGCGGCACCAGATCCGTCAACTCGGTTTATAGTGATAAAATTCCTTAAAGGCTACCGCCGTCAACGAGCAGGAAAAGACACACGCATGCCCATCACACCACATATTTTAAGAATTGCACGTTCGAAACTACCCATTGGTTTGCACCAATAGATACGAATTATCCCTTTTTCTACAGCCTGTATCATTATATTTGTTGGATTCTTTTGGATAGGGGATCGTCAACATAATTTTAGTTTTATATATGACTGTAACACAATGCGGTCTTGCATATTCACGTGAGCACATAATGGGGTAATACCTGAGCTACGAAGCTAGCCAGGTGAGGTCACGTGTATATGACGTAAGCAAAATGTTGTGCCTTGGGCAGTCTGCCCGTAGCCTGGGAGTCTGGTTCGGACTTCCAAGCTATGAAGTCGGACATTTGCTTCTGAGTTGAAATATGGTTTTAAAATTCCACCATTGTGTTGCTTGTAAATAAAATGTAGAAACTTTGCGAACTTATTAAAAAAACATATTGTGACCATGGACCATTGTGTCACAATGACAACGCCATAAGGAACTTAACATTACATTACGTCATTCAAAAACTAACCAGCTTGGTGCTCCGGAAACAATACGCATGGTTTGTCCCGTAAGCTCTCTCGTGCAGTATCTGCGAGTGCACCCAAAGTTGCGGGACCCCTATTCTGCCATTTCGATGGTTCCCCTGTCACTAGGTATCAGTTCACATCGGTACTAAAAAAGGCATCGGGTGTGGCAGGTCCTGACTACGCGGTTTCAGTTCTCATCTGTTTAGGATTGGTGCGGCCACCACAGCCGCTATTAAGGGCATGTCTGCTGAGCAGATACAGAGGGCCGGTCGATGGCGCTCACAGGCCGTCCGCAGATACATTCGCCCCCAATCTGGTTAATGTCCCCGATCTGTTATCAATATTCATTACAATGAACTATCAGGATTTGGCCATTGCTGACTAAGGTTAGACCCATTATAACACAGTCAGCATAAACGAATAATATTTATGTTCTTGTGTATTGCAAATCGTCAAATAATCAGTTATAGCATTACTTTAATGGGCTTTCTTATTACTCTTCATTTCAGTCTGGTGTATCGGTTTATCGATCATATAAACACTTATACCAAGGGCAAGTTTGCAAGGCAAAAATGTATTGTCTTTTTTGCCTAACGAACGGATTGCCCCTTCTAGTACATTGCGGGGCTAATGATATAGGTCGGGTGCAAACTTTCGATATTATGTCCGAGTTTGATAATCTGTTGGAATTCAAGAAGCAGCATCTGCCCAGAACTAAGTTCATTTGGTCTGAAATGTTACCACGTAAATTTTTGCGATTTTTGTCCGACATTAAAGCCATATAATCCGTCCGCATAAGGGTGAATAGCTATGCTGCAAAATCTTATTGGAATCTGGTGGCCAGTACTTAACATTTTTTATCTGACCATTCTAGTCTCAGACTTGCTTTAAATGACATTTCAGGAGCTTTGTACGAAGTCATACATCTTGGCTCGCCTGTTTGCTTTTGAATGTGTGAAGTACTTAAAACCTACCAAAAGCATCTATGGTCACACTAAACTTAAGCTTTTTCCCCTAATGCAAGGCGTTTTGGCATATCGACCGCGCAAAAGTTTTTGTGTGTGTGTTTTTTTTTGTTTTTTTTTTTGGGGGGGGGGGGGGGGTCCGGGATCTTATACGGTCCTAGATTAACCTTTTCGGAGGTGGATCCCTACGGGCTCCATATGGCGGCTTCGTTGTGCCAAAACATTTTACATAATAAGGAAACCGCCTTACGCAGTCCGGTGCCGCTGATTACCAGGGTCCGCTGCGGACGGTGAATCTAAGTTCCAATACGTTTGTGACTTTGTGATCGGTTGTGTACTTTGTGAACATTTGTGACTTTGTGAATATTTGTGACTTCGTGAACATTTGTTACTTTGTGAACATTCGTGACTTTGTAAACATTTGTGGCTTTGTGACCATTCGTGATAGGGATGACATATATGGGCAAGTTACGACCCCGTCTCCCGCTGTCCTTAAAAAGCCGTGCATTCTTCTGCCAAACCTTAGGATTAATAATATTCATAGATAGACATTATCAATTAACATGTGTAGCCTTTTTATAAATTTACAATAAAGATAATGTTATGTATAAGTGTGTATAATAAATACAGTCTTCATTCCTAGTGTTCATAGTTTAGCGTCTAGAAACATAATTTGAAGACGTTGGTTAAACCATATAAACTCGACTTTAGGCAGTTTATACAAGATGTCCGTCAATTATCTGAACGTGCATGTTGTCTGTCGATAAATGTTTATGTGAATTTGGCTAAACATACATGTATGACAATTGTTTGTCGCATTGTATGATCGCAATATATTCTTTCGAGTAAGAACCAGAAGTTGTAAAATGTCTTTGAAATTTTAACTGAAGAATCTGATGCACATAATGTTACATATATTGCGATCTTAAACCTAAAAAAATCCATCGTTCTTTCCTTAGATATGTCTTAAAGATGCAAAATGACATTTTATTGTAGTTTTTCAGAAAAGCATGCAAAATCGTTTGCAAATTTGGTGTCCAAGTCCTGCGCGCGATGGAGTTCCATGGGGTTAAGTTAAATAACATTAAAAAATAGCACTTCGATAGTTTTACTGTTTGAATCAACGAAATGCCACTCACTGGAAAATTCCTATCAATTTACTTATAATAATACTTTCAATATAAACAGGAAGATCATAAACGAAAAACATACGATTTTTTAGCAGAAAATTATTTGTGACAACAAAATTAATAAGTCGCTTAGATGAATTTCATCTGAAGTTATTGACCAAACATTAAAAAAAAACGTTGTACATGTATTTCTCAAAGTATCCTGGCTTCTCCAAACATTAGAACAATACGTCTTAATGGATTCGACTTAGTAAATACTTAAACTATAGGATAAATAAGTATACAGCAGATTTATTTCATTTACAATATCAATCAGTGCAGGATCTAGCGGGGGCACAAGGGCCAATGACCCCCGTCCCACTTGGCGGGCGAATAAACCCTAAAAACATATAATTTTAACCTAATATTGATGCTTTAACTGCTTTACCAAATTAAACGCTGACATACACCTTCTGAAGTGGACTAGATGTCCGCCTCTCACCCAAGAGGTTGTGGGTTCGATTCTACTAGGGGCACTTTCTCACCGCCTCTCATCCAAGAGGTTGTGGGTTCGATTCTACTAGGGGCACTTTCTCACCGCCTCTCACCCAAGAGGTTATGGGTTCGATTCTACTAGGGGCACTTTCTCACCGCCTCTCACCCAAGAGGTTGTGGGTTCGATTCTACTAGGGGCACTTTTTCACCGCCTCTCACCCAAGAGGTTGTGGGTTCGATTCTACTAGGGGCACTTTCTCACCGTCTCTCACCCAAGAGGTTATGGGTTCGATTCTACTAGGGGCACTTTCTAACCGCCTCTCAAAATGGACATCAGTGCTGGTTTCTGCCCAGGAAAAGGACAAGCGAGTGATTCTATAAGCTCAGCTAGCGGCACAGTCGAGCTAAATAAATTAGTATATACTAAAGTTGACATGCTTACATCAACAAAAACATACACATTTTTTATTCATTAATATGTCCACTGGAAATGCATTTAATCTTTCATAGATTCAGTTTGTCGGCTATATCAGAAAATACATGCTTTTGGCCAAAATTAGCATCAAATTTCTCAAAGGCCACAAAAGATCAGATCGCAGATTTTCATGTTTCCATTCCAAGTTAAATGTTTTATGGCTTAAACCGTTATTAACGGTTAAAGAAAAATGCATAAAACATCAATTTTGGAGAGGAAATATGAAACTCTGTGATCTGATCTTTAGTCAGCAGTCTTTTATCACTGGTTTTCAGATATTTACGCAAAAAAAAAACAACTGCTCGTTCCAAGACAAAAAATAAAAAAGTTGTCAAACGTTCAATCTGTGAGAGTGCAGCTTTAAACTAAATTTACACCTTTTACTTCAATTCATGAGCTCAGTATGATAAAAGTTTAAAAGGGTTGGGGGGAAAGGGGGGAGAGGGGGTGGGGTGAAGGTTATAAATTCCTGGTTGGGGGGGAGAGGGGGTGGGGTGAAGGTTATAAATTCCTGGTTGGGGGGGAGAGGGGGGAGATCGGGTGGGGTGAAGGTTATAAATTCCTGGTTGAGGGCAGAGGGGGTGGGGCGAAGGTTATAAATTCCTGGTTGGGGGGAGAGGGGGTGGGGTGAAGGATATACATTTCTGGTGTGGGGGAGAGGGGGGGGGGTGACGGATGTGAATTCCTGGTTGGGGGAGAGGGGGTGGGGTGAAGGTTATAAATTCCTGATTGGGAGGAGAGGGGGTGACGGTTGTGAATTCCTGGTTGGGGGGAGAGGGGGTGGGGTGAAGGTTATAAATTCCTGGTTGGGGGAGAGGGGGGGGGGATGACGGTTATAAATTCCTGGATCCGTCACCGCCATCTATAACTGCTTGTAGGAACACGCAGGGATTTTGGCAAATATTGAGGTACTTTCCAGAATTTGCATTGGACGCAAATAAACATCTAAAGGTTAAACCCGAGACGAGTCATTCAATTCTCCGAAGCATGTTTGGAGAAATTGTTTAACAAAAGTATTTCACAGGTAAACTGACATTTATTGTAGGTTTGGTGAAGCCAAACGTAAGAATGCCCCGTTAAATCAAGTATTGACTTAATATATTAAGCTGAACATTAAGGCCAACAAAAATACCAGTTGTATCAAGATTTGACTTTTACTGGTCAGCCCAAACAAAGTTTAAGTTCTGTTAAATGTGTTTGTATATCCTAGGACTTATTATGTTCGTGGCAGCAAACGCACATTAGTAGCATCGACAATATTTAAGGGACACGCTCATGTTTTGTAAAATGCACCTTTTTATGACGAAATAACGTGTGGCAAAACATTAGGAGTGTTAAACTAAGAACAAGTCAACAAAAGTTGATATTCGCTCAAAAAAATGTCTTTGAACACCAATATTACTTGTGGGCGAGCGGTTTTGATGTAAGTTCTATAATTTTTCCCGACTGTACCGGCGTTGGTTTGTACCCCACTAGAACAAGGTTAGGCAAGCCATCCATCACGCCATCCATTATAAGGATGCAAAGATGTGTTAGTGCATTAAGGTACGCCATCCACCATAAGGATGCAAAGATGTGTCAGTGCATTAAGGTACGCCATCCACCATAAGGATGCAAAGATGTGTCAGTGGATTAAGGTACGCCATCCACCATAAGAATGCAAAGATGTGTCAGTGCATTAAGGTACGCCATTCATCATAAGGATGCAAAGATGTGTCAGTGGATTAAGGTAAGCCATCCACCATAAGAATGCAAAGATGTGTCAGTGCATTAAGGTACGCCATTCATCATAAGGATGCAAAGATGTGTCAGTGGATTAAGGTACGCCATCCACCATAAGAATGCAAAGATGTGTCAGTGGATTAAGGTAAGCCATCCACCATAAGAATGCAAAGATGTGTCAGTGCATTAAGGTACGCTATCCACCATAAGGATGCAAAGATGTGTCAGTGGATTAAGGTAAGCCATCCACCATAAGAATGCAAAGATGTGTCAGTGCATTAAGGTACGCCATCCACCATAAGGATGCAAAGATGTGTCAGTGCATTAAGGTACGCCATCCACCATAAGGATGCAAAGATGTGTCAGTGCATTAAGGTACGCCATCCACCATAAGAATGCAAAGATGTGTCAGTGCATTAAGGTACGCCATCCACCATAAGGATGCAAAGATGTGTCAGTGGATTAAGGTACGCCATCCACCATAAGAATGCAAAGATGTGTCAGTGCATTAAGGTACGCCATCCACCATAAGGATGCAAAGATGTGTCAGTGCATTAAGGTACGCCATCCACCATAAGGATGCAAAGATGTGTCAGTGGATTAAGGTACGCCATCCACCATAAGAATGCAAAGATGTGTCAGTGCATTAAGGTACGCCATCCACCATAAGAATGCAAAGATGTGTCAGTGGATTAAGGTAAGCCATCCACCATAAGAATGCAAAGATGTGTCAGTGGATTAAGGTACGCCATCCACCATAAGAATGCAAAGATGTGTCAGTGGATTAAGGTACGCCATCCACCATAAGAATGCAAAGATGTGTCAGTGCATTAAGGTACGCCATCCATCATAAGGATGCAAAGATGTGTCAGTGGATTAAGGTAAGCCATCCACCATAAGAATGCAAAGATGTGTCAGTGGATTAAGGTACGCCATCCACCATAAGAATGCAAAGATGTGTCAGTGCATTAAGGTACGCCATTCATCATAAGGATGCAAAGATGTGTCAGTGGATTAAGGTAAGCCATCCACCATAAGAATGCAAAGATGTGTCAGTGGATTAAGGTACGCCATCCACCATAAGAATGCAAAGATGTGTCAGTGCATTAAGGTACGCCATCCATCATAAGGATGCAAAGATGTGTCAGTGGATTAAGGTAAGCCATCCACCATAAGAATGCAAAGATGTGTCAGTGCATTAAGGTACGCCATCCATCATAAGGATGCAAAGATGTGTCAGTGGATTAAGGTAAGCCATCCACCATAAGAATGCAAAGATGTGTCAGTGCATTAAGGTAAGCCATCCACCATAAGAATGCAAAGATGTGTCAGTGCATTAAGGTAAGCCATCCACCATAAGGATGCAAAGATGTGTCAGTGCATTAAGGTACGCCATCCACCATAAGAATGCAAAGATGTGTCAGTGCATTAAGGTACGCCATCCACCATAAGAATGCAAAGATGTGTCAGTGCATTAAGGTACGTCATCCATCATAAGAATGCAAAGATGTGTCAGTGGATTAAGGTAAGCCATCCACCATAAGAATGCAAAGATGTGTCAGTGCATTAAGGTACGCCATCCATCATAAGAATGCAAAGATGTGTCAGTGGATTAAGGTAAGCCATCCACCATAAGGATGCAAAGATGTGTCAGTGCATTAAGGTACGCCATCCATCATAAGAATGCAAAGATGTGTCTGTGCATTAAGGTACGCCATTCATCATAAGGATGCAAAGATGTGTCAGTGGATTAAGGTAAGCCATCCACCATAAGAATGCAAAGATGTGTCAGTGCATTAAGGTACGCCATCCACCATAAGAATGCAAAGATGTGTCAGTGCATTAAGGTACGCCATCCATCATAAGAATGCAAAGATGTGTCAGTGGATTAAGGTAAGCCATCCACCATAAGAATGCAAAGATGTGTCAGTGCATTAAGGTACGCCATCCATCATAAGAATGCAAAGATGTGTCAGTGGATTAAGGTAAGCCATCCACCATACGGATGCAAAGATGTGTCAGTGCATTAAGGTACGCCATCCATCATAAGAATGCAAAGATGTGTCAGTGCATTAAGGTACGCCATTCATCATAAGGATGCAAAGATGTGTCAGTGCATTAAGGTACGCTATCCACCATAAGGATGCAAAGATGTGTTAGTGCATTAAGGTATGCCATCCATCATAAGGATGCAAAGATGTGTAAGTGCATTAAGGTACGCCATCCACCATAAGGATGCAAAGATGTGTTAGTGCATTAAGGTACGCCATCCACCATAAGGATGCAAAGATGTGTTAGTGCATTAAGGTAAGCCATCCACCATAAGGATGCAAAGATGTGTAAGTGCATTAAGGTACGCCATCCACCATAAGGATGCAAAGATGTGTCAGTGCATTAAGGTACGCCATTCACCATAAGGATGCAAAGATGTGTCAGTGGATTAAGGTAAGCCATCCACCATAAGAATGCAAAGATGTGTCAGTGCATTAAGGTACGCCATTCATCATAAGGATGCAAAGATGTGTCAGTGGATTAAGGTACGCCATCCACCATAAGAATGCAAAGATGTGTCAGTGGATTAAGGTAAGCCATCCACCATAAGAATGCAAAGATGTGTCAGTGCATTAAGGTACGCTATCCACCATAAGGATGCAAAGATGTGTCAGTGGATTAAGGTAAGCCATCCACCATAAGAATGCAAAGATGTGTCAGTGCATTAAGGTACGCCATCCACCATAAGGATGCAAAGATGTGTCAGTGCATTAAGGTACGCCATCCACCATAAGGATGCAAAGATGTGTCAGTGCATTAAGGTACGCCATCCACCATAAGAATGCAAAGATGTGTCAGTGCATTAAGGTACGCCATCCACCATAAGGATGCAAAGATGTGTCAGTGGATTAAGGTACGCCATCCACCATAAGAATGCAAAGATGTGTCAGTGCATTAAGGTACGCCATCCACCATAAGAATGCAAAGATGTGTCAGTGCATTAAGGTACGCCATCCACCATAAGGATGCAAAGATGTGTCAGTGCATTAAGGTACGCCATCCACCATAAGGATGCAAAGATGTGTCAGTGGATTAAGGTACGCCATCCACCATAAGAATGCAAAGATGTGTCAGTGCATTAAGGTACGCCATCCACCATAAGGATGCAAAGATGTGTCAGTGCATTAAGGTACACCATCCACCATAAGAATGCAAAGATGTGTCAGTGCATTAAGGTACGCCATCCACCATAAGGATGCAAAGATGTGTCAGTGGATTAAGGTAAGCCATCCACCATAAGAATGCAAAGATGTGTCAGTGCATTAAGGTACGCTATCCACCATAAGAATGCAAAGATGTGTCAGTGGATTAAGGTAAGCCATCCACCATAAGAATGCAAAGATGTGTCAGTGCATTAAGGTACGCCATCCACCATAAGGATGCAAAGATGTGTCAGTGGATTAAGGTACGCCATCCACCATAAGAATGCAAAGATGTGTCAGTGCATTAAGGTACGCCATCCACCATAAGAATGCAAAGATGTGTCAGTGGATTAAGGTAAGCCATCCACCATAAGAATGCAAAGATGTGTCAGTGGATTAAGGTACGCCATCCACCATAAGAATGCAAAGATGTGTCAGTGCATTAAGGTACGCCATCCACCATAAGAATGCAAAGATGTGTCAGTGCATTAAGGTACGCCATCCATCATAAGGATGCAAAGATGTGTCAGTGGATTAAGGTAAGCCATCCACCATAAGAATGCAAAGATGTGTCAGTGGATTAAGGTACGCCATCCACCATAAGAATGCAAAGATGTGTCAGTGCATTAAGGTACGCCATTCATCATAAGGATGCAAAGATGTGTCAGTGGATTAAGGTAAGCCATCCACCATAAGAATGCAAAGATGTGTCAGTGGATTAAGGTACGCCATCCACCATAAGAATGCAAAGATGTGTCAGTGCATTAAGGTACGCCATCCATCATAAGGATGCAAAGATGTGTCAGTGGATTAAGGTAAGCCATCCACCATAAGAATGCAAAGATGTGTCAGTGCATTAAGGTACGCCATCCATCATAAGGATGCAAAGATGTGTCAGTGGATTAAGGTAAGCCATCCACCATAAGAATGCAAAGATGTGTCAGTGGATTAAGGTAAGCCATCCACCATAAGAATGCAAAGATGTGTCAGTGCATTAAGGTAAGCCATCCACCATAAGGATGCAAAGATGTGTCAGTGCATTAAGGTACGCCATCCATCATAAGAATGCAAAGATGTGTCAGTGCATTAAGGTACGCCATCCACCATAAGAATGCAAAGATGTGTCAGTGCATTAAGGTACGTCATCCATCATAAGAATGCAAAGATGTGTCAGTGGATTAAGGTAAGCCATCCACCATAAGAATGCAAAGATGTGTCAGTGCATTAAGGTACGCCATCCATCATAAGAATGCAAAGATGTGTCAGTGGATTAAGGTAAGCCATCCACCATAAGGATGCAAAGATGTGTCAGTGCATTAAGGTACGCCATCCATCATAAGAATGCAAAGATGTGTCTGTGCATTAAGGTACGCCATTCATCATAAGGATGCAAAGATGTGTCAGTGGATTAAGGTAAGCCATCCACCATAAGAATGCAAAGATGTGTCAGTGCATTAAGGTACGCCATCCACCATAAGAATGCAAAGATGTGTCAGTGCATTAAGGTACGCCATCCATCATAAGAATGCAAAGATGTGTCAGTGGATTAAGGTAAGCCATCCACCATAAGAATGCAAAGATGTGTCAGTGCATTAAGGTACGCCATCCATCATAAGAATGCAAAGATGTGTCAGTGGATTAAGGTAAGCCATCCACCATACGGATGCAAAGATGTGTCAGTGCATTAAGGTACGCCATCCATCATAAGAATGCAAAGATGTGTCAGTGCATTAAGGTACGCCATTCATCATAAGGATGCAAAGATGTGTCAGTGCATTAAGGTACGCTATCCACCATAAGGATGCAAAGATGTGTTAGTGCATTAAGGTATGCCATCCATCATAAGGATGCAAAGATGTGTAAGTGCATTAAGGTACGCTATCCACCATAAGGATGCAAAGATGTGTTAGTGCATTAAGGTACGCCATCCACCATAAGGATGCAAAGATGTGTTAGTGCATTAAGGTAAGCCATCCACCATAAGGATGCAAAGATGTGTAAGTGCATTAAGGTACGCCATCCACCATAAGGATGCAAAAATGTGTTAGTGCATTAAGGTAAGCCATCCATCATAAGGATGCAAAGATGTGTTAGTGCATTAAGGTATGCCATCCTCCATAAGGATGCAAAGATGTGTTAGTGCATTAAGGTATGCCATCCTCCATAAGGATGCAAAGATGTGTTAGTGCATTAAGGTAAGCCATCCACCATAAGGATGCAAAGATGTGTTAGTGCATTAAGGTAAGCCATCCACCATAAGGATGCAAAGATGTGTTAGTGCATTAAGGTACGCCATCGATCATTAGGATGCAAAGATGTGTTAGTGCATCAAGGTACGCCATCCACCATAAGGATGCAAAGATGTGTTAGTGCATTAAGGTATGCCATCCACCATAAGGATGCAAAGATGTGTTAGTGCATTAAGGTACGCCATCCATCATAAGGATGCAAAGATGTGTTAGTGCATTAAGGTAAGCCATCCACCATAAGGATGCAAAGATGTGTAAGTGCATTAAGGTACGCTATCCACCATAAGGATGCAAAGATGTGTTAGTGCATTAAGGTATGCCATCCACCATAAGGATGCAAAGATGTGTTAGTGCATTAAGGTAAGCCATCCACCATAAGGATGCAAAGATGTGTTAGTGCATTAAGGTACGACATCCATCATAAGGATGCAAAGATGTGTTAGTGCATTAAGGTAAGCCATCGATCATAAGGATGCAAAGATGTGTTAGTGCATTAAGGTACGCCATCCATCATAAGGATGCAAAGATGTGTTAGTGCATTAAGGTAAGCCATCCACCATAAGGATGCAAAGATGTGTTAGTGCATTAAGGTACGCCATCCATAATAAGGATGCAAAGATGTGTTAGTGCATTAAGGTACGCCATCCACCATAAGGATGCAAAGATGTGTAAGTGCATTAAGTTACGCCATCCATCATAAGGATGCAAAGATGGGTTAGTGCATTAAGGTACGCCATCCACCATAAGGATGCAAAGATGTGTTAGTGCATTAAGGTAAGCCAACCATGACGCAATGGGCGACGCTTCCCTGATGACGAAACCTAGACGATGACGCTATGGGCGACGCCTCACTGATGTCGACACCTCGACGACGACGTTATGGACGACGCCTCACTGATGGCGATACCTCGACGATGACGCTATGGGCGACGCCTCACTGATGGCGACAACTCGACGATGAAGCTATTGGCGACGCCTCACTGATGACGACACCTCGACGATGACGCTATGGGCGACGCCTCACTGATGACGACACCTCGACGACTACGCTATGGGCGAGGCCTCACTGTTGACAACACCTCGACGATGGCTTTTTGGGCGACGCCTCACCGATGACGACCCTTCGACGATGTCGCTTTGGGCGACGCCTTACCAATGACGTCACCTCACCGAAGATGCAATGGGCGACGCCTCATTGATGACGACACTGGGACGATGACGCTATGGGCGACGCCTAACCGATGACGACACCTCGACGACGACGCAATGGGCGACGCCTCACTGATGACGACACCTCACCGAAGACGCAATGGGCTACGCTTCACTGATAACGATACCTCGACGATGACGACATCTCACCGATGACGCTATGGGCGAACCATCACCGATGACGACACCTCGACAATGACGCTTTGGGCTACGCCTCACTGATGACGACACCTCAACGATGACGCTATGGGCGACGCCTCACCGATGACGACATCTCAACGATGACGCTATGGGCGACGCCTCACCGATGACGACACCTCAACGATGACGCTATGGGCGACGCCTCACCGATGACGACACCTCAACGATGACGCTATGGGCGACGTCTCACCGATGACGACACCTCAACGATGACGCTATGGGCGACGCTTCACCGATGACGACACCTCGACGATGACGCTTTTGACGACGCCTCACTGATAACGACACCTCGACAATGACGCTATGGGCGACGCCTCACTGATGACGACACCTCGACGATGACGCTATGGGCGACGCCTCACGGATGACGACACCTCGACGATGACGCTATGGGCGACGCCTCACTGATAACAATACCTCGACGATGACGCTATGGGCGACGCCTCACTGATGACGACACCTCGACGATGACGCTATGGGCGACGCCTCACTGATAACAATACCTCGACGATGACGCTATGGGCGACGCCTCATGGATGACGACACCCGACGATGACGCTATGGTCTGGTAGTTGACGTGTCCTTCAGTCCCCAAAGGATTCATTCATATAAATGCTATCAGGTGCATTTCTGAGACTGCTAGAATCGATTCCCGCAATGTGTGTATTTGTAATCAAAACCATTTGTTTCTGATTTTTGCTTAAATTAGAAATACTTCGCTTGCATGATTATTTTGATAACGTACATGTACTTCTAATGCCCATTTTTTTACGTACCTTGCTTCAAGATCAAGTAAATATTTATTGTCTAGCCTTAATTTTGATTTCTCAGTCATAATTATCATCATCATCATCGTCGTCGTCGTCATCACCACCACCACCACCACCACCATCATCATCATCACCGACGGCGTCGTCGTTGTAATCGTCGTCGCCATCATCGACGTCATGGTGGTTATAGTCGTCATCGCCACCACACCCATCATCGCCATCATCATCATCACCAACACCACCACCAGCATCATCATCATCATCACCAACAACACCACCATCATCATACTTATCATTATAACACATTTTCATCCTTATCGTATTAAATACAAATCAAACAATATTTTCAACGTTTAATGATATCTTCTTCAATTATAATCAAATTGTGTGACATATTAAATAATAGGCCATCGTATATTCTATTATTTAGGTAACTAAATGTGTTTATTGTTTGGTATTTCTTTTGTAGCAATTGTCCATATATGATATTATTATTTTGAAGATATTATTATATTTACGTGAAATTTATGTAATAGATAATGAAAATTAAAAAAATCAACGTGTTATTGGTATATTTGTCTATTAAATACGGATTATCATCCCCATCAATCAATTATCCCTAAGCGAAGTAAGTACTTAACATTTAACAAATGATATCACATTAAACTAGGAAATGAGTTCATTTATAAGGGATTCTTTTTTAAAAAGTCGATCAAGTTGAACCGACTATTGCACGTGCTGATTACGAACTGTTGTGTTATAATTAACAAATAAAGTTTTCATCCAAGTTCGATATGTTTAATACCACCTGCCCCAACGACATTGTTGTGTACAGTTAAATCTATTTTAGGATGCATGCAAATACACAACATAAATCAAATTAACTTTGAATACACATAGAAAGTAGTTGATGATAATTAGTTCCGGGAAAAGTAACATATATTTCTATAAATAGAATGACACTTCCCCATTGATTGTTTCACTGTTTTTCATCAAACATGAATTCCCATAATCGATGCTAACATTTAACTTATTGTTCACATTTTGGTGAATTCGAAATGAGGCCATCTACTCGTATCGTCAAACTTGAGAACCTCGAATGACGGCGAACTGTCCATATGTTCTCGGATGTCTTCCATCTCACTGGCAGGTTCCACCGTCCAGCGCCACATGTGGCATGTAATGGTGTGTGGTATGTTCTTCATCGTCTCTATCAGACTCCGCACCGCCCCCGCTGTCATTGTCACATTATATAGTGTAATATAGGTGATGGAGGCTGGAGGGAGGAGGTGGAGCTCACCTAGATCTGTATCCCATATGTCAAGGCTTTGTAACGGAGGGAGACTTGGTAGTGTATCCACAAGTAACTGGACATTCTTAACGCTCTCTAACACAACATGTTGTAGTTTACTCCACCTTTGATGGTGTTTAAATAATCTAAATATGTACATTTCAACATTCGATGATACACCAGATAAGTGACATGTTGTAATATGTGTTGGATCAACCTGCACACGTGTTGTATTGTCTCCGTCTATCTCCAGATCTTCCAGCCTGTGACACTGGGACAGGTCATACTGCCCATCACGGTCCTCCAGTGACACTGCTTTGAGGGAGTCGGAGGAGGATGTGATCACCTCCTGCAGCTCTTCCCCATTAATTTGATCATTGTATCCATCGATGTCTAGTGACTGAATACGTTCCTTGTTTATCATCATCAGTTTTTTTAACACTACGACATCCTCGTCATCCTTGTATCTATCAATAGAGAAGTGTGCGAGATAGAGCGGTATGTCACCATAGTTGTTCGCCTTGGCTTCACGGTGCCCGGAGAGAATCAGGCGATGAAGTAGTTCAGCCTCTCCACTGTAGAATGATGGTGGGTATGGTAGTATAGAACTATTGATCCATGAAGACATTTGTACACCGAGCTCGGGCTTCATTCCACATATGAAAATAAATGTCTGAGAAACATCTCCCAAGATATTTTTCTTATTATCTTGTTCGTACTTGTTTGATAGCTGACTGTAGTCGTTTTCATTTAAACATAAATGAAGAGCCGCTAAAAACTCTTGAAGTGTTTTATGAAAGAATGAAAAGTGAGATGATTTCTTGGTCAATGAGTTGGATTTCTTCTCCGTGAGTAAGCCTGACTTCAATGCAAATTCAACCTGCTTCCTGCTTAACAAAGCGTTGACTGTTTTGTTGCTGAAAACAACAGACGAATCTCTGCACTCTGAATACAAAGTTGTGTATGCTAACTTTGCCAGCGTAAGATAAACCATGGGATTTTGCACGAAGCATTCGTGTTCCTTTAATACAGATGGCAGTTCAATTTTCGGAATTTTATGCTTCCGTTGCACATAACTAAGTCTACATGATAGCATGTTTATCATGCCAGCATAAATGTCACACTTTGAATCGGTTAACGATTTGCCCTCGAACCACAGGCACACGAGCTGGGTGGTACTGATAGGTGCCGACAATAATCCTTCAAGATCCTTCTCTGACGCTATTTTCATGAAAGCCTCTTGTGTCCGTTCATCCTCATTTCCCCCATTAAGAATGTTGATGATATTTTCCACGAGTTGCTTTGTGTCTGCAGCTCCTTCTATTTCAAGATATTTGTCGATCTTTGAATCCTGCACTCTAAACTGTGACAGTCGCCATGGACGCGTTGTCGTGAGGAGTGTGGCCTTGTTGGCCGAATTTCGGAAAGGGGTGACTTTTTCCTCAGTTTTGCAGGTACAGTTTACGTTTTCCGGATGAGTCCATTCGTCGAGGCCGTCAGCTATGATTAAACATGTTTCACTTTCCAGCACCGTCTGTAAGAGCCGGTAGCCATCATCGGCATCCTTCTCGTGGTAGAATTTACGTATAAGTTGATCCTTGATCATTTCTGCTAGATCACACGTTTTACCTGAATCTCGTAAGGTGACATGGAACAAAAATGCAAACTCTTTGAAGAATTCTGGGTCGGCATAGCTTGTTTTAATACCGACGTTTTCCTCCGCTGGTAAATACTGGTGAGTCCATTCCAGGGCACACATTACGGAGAATGTGGATTTGCCTTTGCCCGGTTCGCCAACGAGGAAAGCATTACTGAGCAACTGACCGTTTTTTAAGAAAACATCTGAAAACTTTGCAACTTCTTGACCACTTTCTCCCTTGTCAATTTCGCCGATTTTTCTATGATCTTTCTCCACAATTTTCGGTGCCACGTAGAATTTCCTGAGTTTTGCGTTCTTTTCTCCAAGAATGGGAGATATCGGCATGTCGGCCAAAGTGGTTCGGTAATGGTTTACCAAACGTAGTCGTAATCCTGAAGTAAATGTAAAAAAATATCACATTAAAAACAAAAGTTAAGATCAGATACGTATGCATTATCACAAGACGCTTAGTACAGAAGATAAGTAGCAGCATTATCACAAGAGGCTTTTTGTGGAAGATAAGTAACAGCATTGTCACAAGACGCTTGTTTCAGACGACAATGAGCAGCATTATCACAAGACGCTTGTTGCAGAAGATAAGTAGCAGCAATGTCAAAAGACGCTTATTATAGAAGATAAGGAGCAGGAATATAACAAGACGCTTGTTGCAGAAGTATTATCATAAGAGACTTGGCATAGAAGATAGGCAGCAGCATTATCACAAGACTCTTGGCATAGACGATAGGCAGCAGTATTATCACAAGACTCTTGGCACAGCAGACAGGCAGCAGTATATAACAAGACTCTTGGCATAGACGATAGGCAGCAGCATTATCACAAGACTCTTGGCATAGACGATAGGCAGCAGTATTATCACAAGACTCTTGGCATAGACGATAGGCAGCAGTATTATCACAAGACTCTTGGCCATAAAAATTAGGGATGGCAACGAGTTTTAGTGCTCGATACGTCATTGATGAAAAGCGTCTCTTACCTTCCTTCAACATCTCTCCTTCGTTCTCAGCGCTTATCTTGAAATCGTCTGTTTGCATCTGTCAACAAAACAGATCAAGACATTAAGCATCCCATAAATCAAAGGCTATTTTACAAAAATAATATAAACTTATAAAGACAATATTGTAACGAAAAACAATATAACTACATTAGTGTTTTTTATGTACGCTGTCATTGAGGTGACAGGCGTAAATATCTGTTTTTATCTCGTGCTCACGACTTACTTACTGACGTTCCAACGACTCACATGTTGTGGCCACGACTTAAAGTAACTCGTTCATGGTTTGTAACATGCATTTTTTTAATTATGAAATAAAGTGTGGCAAATCATAAGGAGTGTTAAAAGAAAAATACCACAAGCTGGAACCCTTAAAGATGCACTCTTACTCCGATATAAAATTTACCACAATTAATATTATTGTTTAAATTTAATAAAAAGGATGGATAAATGTTGAAAACAGTTGTTCTTATGAATATAACAGAGTTTAATTTGAAAGAAAGGTGTAGAAACACGGTATTTCTACCTTATGCGACTATAGTAGATCACCGTAAATATTTTAGCAATTACTAATCATTTAATATCTTTGCTATTAAATACACGGTTACAATCCTATTATCAGTTATAAATATTTTCCATAAATGCACTGTTTAGTAAGTAGTTAAAGGTTTATCGCTCAAAATTGATGTTTGCTATACATGTGTATGTATTGATTTTGAATGAGAATGTCACTTTTAGCAGATGATGTTGCTCAAATAGCGTCTTTGAAGACCACATTTTTGTAACGCAATTGAAAATAATTAATTACGGCTGTGGTGTTGCGTGATTCATTGATTGACATTATCACGTGATGTGATCAATGTATCCAAAAGAGGGCAACATATCCACCACTGTTTTTTAAGTCCCGGTGGCCGTGAGGATTAGTCGGCTGTTACCAACATTTTTTCTTGACTTTACCGGCGTGGGTTCGAACCCCACTAAAACCAAAATACTTTGTTATGCTATAACTGTATTTTTTTCTGCAATTTCGATATCATAGAGTAAACTAATGATAAAATAAGTTTTAGATGCATTACCGGGAAAACTGATGTTTGGTTCAAAACATGAGCGAGTCACTTTAATAAACTCGAGGCCACCACTTCGTATTCAATAGACGCGGGAGAGCTCAGATCGGTTCAGTTTGTGTCATGGGTGGAGTCCCAATGGTACGCAACCTTGGTTTGGCCTTACATCGAATAAGGTCACCACGCAGAAAAAATTACCCCAAAATCCCTGCATATACCCATATAGGGACCCCCACCTACACCAAAATCCGGTGGTCTTATATGACTAGATGTTTAACCAAGGTTGGGTACCATGTTGTGCCTTGTGTCGGTAAGCTAGTTCAGTGGTGTTCACTTTCATGTAAAGTCATACCTGTAATATGTTCCACAGAATGTGGTGCTATGGGCCGGTTTTCTAGTTCAGTTGTGTTCACTATCATGTAAAGTCATACCTGTCTAATATGTTCCACGGCGTGTTGTGCCTGTTGTCGGTACGCTAGTTCAGTTGTGTCCGCTATCATGTAAAGTCATACCTGTCTAATATGTTCCACGGCGTGCTGTGCCTGTTGTCAGTACGCTAGTTCAGTTGTGTCCGCTATCAAGTTAAGAAATACCTATTAAATGTGTTCAACGTCTTGTTATGCCTCGGGTCGGTATGCCAGTTCAGTTGTGGCATCTATCATGTAATGTCACACCTGTTTAATCTGTTCCACTGCGTGTTGTACCTAGGGTCGGTACGCTAGTTCAGTTGTGTCATCTATCATGTAATGTCACACTTGTTTAATCTGTTCCACGGAGTGTGGTGCTTTGCATCGGTATGCTAGTTCAGCTGTGTCATCTATCATGTAAAGTCACACCTGTTTAATCTGTTCCACGGAGTGTGGTGCCTCAGGTCGGTGTATGCTAATTCAGTAATGCCCACTACTATGTAAAATCATACCTGTTTAATCCGTTCCAAGGCGTGTTGTGCCTCGGGTTGGTTTGCTACCTCAGTTTGGTCTTAAAGCATGTAAGTTCGTACCTTCTTAAGCTGTTTTACGGCGTGTTGTGCCTCGGGTTGGTTAACTAGTTCAGTAATACCCACTACATGTAAAATCATACCTGTTTAATCTATTCCACGGCGTGTTGTGCTTCGGGTCGGTTTGCTAGTTCAATTGAGTCAAAAATCATGCAAGTTCGTACCTTCTTAAGCTATTCCACGGCGTGTTGTGCCTCGGGTCGGTTTGCTAGTTCAGTTGAGTCATAAAGCATGTAAGTGCGTACCTTCTTAAGCTGTTCCACGGCGTGTTGTGCCTCGGGTCGGTTTGCTAGTTCAATTGAGTGAAAAAGCATGTAAGTTCGTACCTTCTTAAGCTGTTCCATGGCGTGTTGTGTCTCGGGTCGGTTTGCTAGTTCAATTGAGTGAAAAAGCATGTAAGTTCGTACCTTCTTAAGCTGTTCCACGGCATGTTGTGCCTCGGGTCGGTTTGCTAGTTCAATTGAGTCATAAAGCATGTAAGTTCGTACCTTCTTAAGCTGTTCCACGGCGTGTTGTGCCTCGGGTTGGTTTGCTAGTTCAGTTGAGTCATAAAGCATGTAAGTTCGTACCTTCTTAATCTATTCCACGGCGTGTTGTGCCTAGGGTCGTTGTGCTTCCTCAGTTTAGTCATAAAGAATGTAAGTTCGTACCTTCTTAAGCTGTTCCACGGCGTGTTGTACCTCGGGTTGGTTTGCTAGTTCAGTTGAGTCATAAAGCATGTAAGTTCGTACCTTCTTAATCTATTCCACGGCGTGTTGTGCCTAGGGTCGTTGTGCTTCCTCAGTTTAGTCATAAAGAATGTAAGTTCGTACCTTCTTAAGCTGTTCCACGGCATGTTGTGCCTCGGGTCGGTTTGCTAGTACAGTCTTGTCCTCCAGCAGGGTGCGGAGCTTGAACAGGAAGTCCACTAGTTCCGTGTCCTTGACCTTCTGGTCATTGGAGTGGCGTACTCGTCGACCAATGTCCCGAACCTTAAATGTAATGTTTCAAATAAACAAAGCTACTAAACATAAAATATGTAGCAACCTCTCTCTCTCCTCTCTCCCCCCTCTCTCTCTCTCTCCTCTCTCCCTCTCCCCCTCTCTCTCTCTCTCTCTCTCTCTCTCTCTCTCTCTCTCTCGATATAGAATAATTCTTCTGTACGAAAGTTCGTCGGAACTCGGCTCCCGCCGGTAATAAATGACGAGGTCCGACAATCGCAGCTATTTTGTAGGCCCGTGTGTCCGGCAAAATGATTAAATAAATATCTGTTAATCGTGTATCATGTGAATTTCATTAACTAACCTATGTTTACTTGATCAAACCAACTTAATCAGTGCGTTTATCGACCCGAGCTCCCCGGGTTTTGCCGCACAGAAATCGTAAATGACCCGAAATTGATACATCATAAATGTATAATATTAATCATTTGAAAGGAGCCGCAAGGCATGATCTAAATGCCTTTTAAATCAATTAAAGTCAAGAGCAATTAACACCCAAAGTGACAACTGATTATCGATCTGGAATCTGAACGGTTTCCATGTCAATTATCAGCACTCAAACTCAATGACGTGTTAACTCTACCCATTATGCATATTAACGGATACCTTGGTCTTTTTCGCTTAGTAGGATGGTTTAAAAAACAACAATGCTTAAATATATTTTGTTTTGCTTTTTATATCATGTCTATTTCAATATAAATAATATATATATATTTGTATTATTTTTTAATGTTTAACAGAAAATAATAAACATTTTTCGTAGCACATGCAGGGTTGTCAAATTCGGAAGAAAAAATTGCTGGCGAGTTTGCTAAAAACGGCCCTTTTCTCCTATAACATCTCATTTCGAAATTTAGAGCATCCCCTTGACTGGTTTTAAATTTTCCGATAATCGGAATCATTATCTTACGATTCGGCATATTTGTTTATTCAACATTGCCACGGACCTATAAAGGTCCGTGACATTGCCAACATATTAACACGATTCTGAACAATGACCTGTGACGTCAGGCTCGTGATAATTAAATATAGTTGTATTATTGTTAGTTAATAATAACTTGCAGAATTGTTTCCACGAGGAAAACGAGACAGGAATGCCCACAAACCTGCGCAGTCAACATTTTACACATCTTTGATACCACTGACCTTATTTCGCGATTTTCCAAAATTCTTAAAATAGTAACATAGCGTGTGTTTTTTTTAGTGCATTGTATTTATCGATGTTAATACTTCATGGAAATAAACTTATAGCAAATAAACAAGCAACAGATATGAAAATAAATGACCCTACATTACAAGTACTTAAAATTAAGTATCTATGAAGCTATCGATCGTGGATCTCGGTATGTATGAAGCTATGGATAGATAAGTAATATTGCGTATCTATGAAGTGAAGGGTTAATTAATTAAATACTCCTAAAATGCCCCCAGAATGCAGGAAATGAGGCGCTGAATTTCAAAATTTTCCGGGTGGGGTGGGGGGATGCCCACGGCCCCCCCTAGCTGGCCGCCTACTTTTCTGTTTCAGTCGCTTCTACAAAAACTTATTGACAACCCTGCACATGGTCTGAAAAGCACGGGAAACAGGTGAACGCTTACCTTCTGTCAATTTTAATTTAAGTGAAAGAAGAACGCGTAAAACGTTTTCAGTGTACAGTAAAGTTCTGTAATAATATAGATTTATTATTGTTTTATTGTTATGCCATTTATTAAAAAATAAAAACGATGTTGCAATATTGACAATAGGAACATTGAATGTTTTGTTTGCTTCCAGACAAAATGAAAAACATGAAAGTGAAACTGAAAATAGAAATTTGAGAGATGTCGGTGCAACTCAACAATCGCTGTTGCGTGTAGGATTCTGATGCATAGGGTTACATGCATAATTCCTGTTTTCACTGAACATGCAATTAATAAATAAATAGTTCACAACATAATTTTCTATGTTTTGACCCTGGGAATTTTTTAAACCACCTAAGAGCAGGAAATAAGACTACAAGATATAGTCCAGTGCTCCAGCTAGGCCTATATAGCAGGGCGTGGCACAAATCCTTTCCACCCTTCTGTGCCCTTTTGTTTGACAGAGCAAAATTTCAGAAATTAAAGTATACAAAATATACATAATTTTGTCACGAATTAAAGTAAAAATAACAGCTAAAGTGTTCATAGCAAACTTATGATTATTGTAGTATTGAAAGAAGTTACTACACATACACATTAAGAATTGAGCAATGGCCCTTGTAGTTATGCCCCCTTAGGGCTCATTCAATGCCCATCAAAAGTGCCCTTTAATAGCCTACTCGCTGCACCCTACCCTTTTTAAATACTGACTGGAGCACGGGTATACTATTAAGTTATATTGATAATATTTTTTTTTCTCTTACTTGAGATTTTTTTAGAATGAAAAGTGGATTAATACAGCTGATCCTAATAAAACACTGGATTTGTTTGTTTTTTTTGTTTCAGTTTTGGACGTATGAATAATCATGTACATGTACCTTGCAATGCCATCTTATGACAGATCTATGAGAACTATAATTTATGAAGAAAGACCAAGTATTTAGAAAAAAAAGAACAATGACACTTGGAGATCTGATATTGACTCTTGAAAATCAGATCTCAAGAGTCATTGACTTGGATTTTAGACCCTGGAAGCTCTGACTTTCACTAAGATGTACATAAAATTTTTGGTCCTGCAAAAACTGGTCCGGTCCTGCAATGTAGACTGTATTGCAGGACCTCGTGTCATGCAATGTGATAATGACTTTTGTACAGACTGTAATAGATATGTTAGTACATATTGTATGATAGTATGCATGATAGAATATATATACATACATGCACTGTAAGACGGTTGTTTGGATAAGAGTAACGAATGTACAAAATAATCAATAAGATAGAGTATTTGCAATAGTAATGTCAGGCCTAAAAAAAAATATGTCTGTTTCCTGTAACCCGACCGACCGTATTTTTTTACCGCCGACCGCAACTTTTTTATGCCCCATAATTCAAAAATTCAGATTTTTAGCGATCTCTGGCCTGTGATGACAACGATAATTTAAATAATTTAGTCCTGTCCGAACTCGTCGCATAGTTACAAACGTTTCCGGTTTGACAAGTTGAAACAATGGCAAAACGCTTATTGGCTCTGGCATTAAACTGCAGGGCTTTCAATTGACCCGAGCTCCCGGGTTTTGACGCACAGAAAACGTAAATGACCCGAATTTGACGCATCATACATTTGTAGTATGCGTCAGTTTTGACCCGGGATATTTCGGTGTGAGAGTAGGTATCATCTGAAAGGAGCCTCAATGCATGATCTGAATGTTTGTTTAACCCGCAAGAGTAATTAACACCCGAAGTGACAAGTGATTATCGATCTGGAATCTGATCGGTAACTGTGTCAATTAGCAGCACTCAAACTCAATGACCTAATATTAACTCCGCCCATTATGCAAATTACCGGATACCTTCCGCTTTTTCGCAAAGTGCGATGGTTTTGAAAAACAACAATGCTAAGATATATTCTGGGAAACATCGGGTAACTTCGACATATATCGCCACTCGCCGTAACAGATCGCGACGAACATCGGGCGTATTCGGCCTGTACCGGATGTTGCTATTTTTAGAAACATAAGGTATTTCCCGGCTATTCATAGGTCAATAATGGAATTTCTACACCATAATATTTGGAAAAATGGTGATGTTTTTCTCATGAATATACGTTTAAAATAAATAAACACTAAAAGTACACGCTGACAGTTGATTACGATACATCTAACAATTTGAGTCATTACAGTAAAACATGGATTATAAGTGAAATATACGCGTAAGAGAAGATTTTCTCTCGAAAAAACGAACCGTCAACAATCGGCATGGAACTGGGATATTCAGATATTCGTATCAAAGGGCTCTGAATGTAAGTATCCTTGAGCAGTTTTGTACGTTGATGGGTTCAAAAAATTCTGTTTTTTAATTTATCTTTGGAATTCTTAAATCATTTTTATTAGCTAAATGTTTAGACAGCATGTTCATATTTTACATGTACTTAAGTACATGTTACATATTTTACATACACATGTACTTGTGTACATGTAACATATTTTACATGTACTTATGTACATGTTACATATTTTTATATGTACTTATGTACATAACTTATGTTTATGATATGATATGAGTATGGTATCTTTAAATTGATTGTGTTATCATAGAAAAATATTAGACTTAAAATTTTGTTTAAAAATGATGTGTTTTGGTACCTGACCCATTTCTAACATACCATTATACATGTACATACCCGTTATTTATTTACAAAAAGCATATTTTCAAAATTAGCCTGTGAAAAAAAGTTGTATGTGGTTTGGGGCTTGAAGCCGCATCTGCTAGGACACTATTGACATTCATTGGCTTGGTGTAGGTCTCGTTAAAACCCCATACTGTTGTGAATCATTATCAACCATAAGCACAACAACTACACATTTGTGCCTACCAACCCTTATTACGGATATTAGTGCACAATGTATAATACTTGTGCATTTGTATTTTACGGTGGAAGTTTCTGCTGGCTGATAATCAGAAGTCTAATATCTTTCAGGCAGGAAACTGACAGAATATTACTTAGTCAACAACACTGGGTTATGAAGAATTCCAGCCTGCATTAAATACTATGTTGGATCCTTGAGAGCGGATTTGACAGCCATGTCTATCCACAAGGCAGTCGCATCTGATCGAGATGATGTGAGTATTTCATATAAAACATATTTGACTTGGTTTTTGTTTTTATAAACACACTGTATTCAATAATCAAGTGGCGGTGGTGGTGGTGGTGGTGGTGGTGGTGGTGATGATGATGATGATGATGATGATGATGATGATGATTTTCTTTATATATATACATGTATGTATCAGCTTGTTGTTGTTTTTTCAAAATAATGTCGAGAAATATTAAACTGTTTATATTTTATTTTGTATATGTATGGCAGTATAATTATTTATACAAATTAGTTAGAAAGGCTTTAATGTACAACTTTTTTTCTTTACAGCACTAAACATTCTTGATGGGTAAAGTACCTGAAGGTGCATGAAAACCAAATCAGCATTGACTCAGCATTAAGTAGTTATCATCTGTGCACACACTACAAGTACAAAGCATGGGAACAGACCAAACTTCAAATGTTGAAGAGTGAAGAATTATTGTGAAAAAAACTAAATGTTAGAATACCAATGACAAAATAAAACAGATAGACATCAAATTACCCACAGAGATTGTTTACATGTTATAATATTAAAAAAAAACATAAGTTGAGAACTTTCACTCTGATCTTTTTGGAGTGTTGAGCCCACTTAGTGTTCTTGTTTCTTCACATATTTTAGTTTAAAAGTACACTCATTTGTTTTAAACTCTGTATTCTGAGTTAGTATCATAAGTAAAATTCATTTATTTGAAAGAGTACATTTTATGAATAAGTCCAATTAAGCGTTATAAATTTTTACAAGAAAAAGGTTGATTTTTAAGCATTTTATTACCTATAAAAATGTATGGTAACATGACATTATGTATATTTTCTTCAAAACTGGACGGTAAACTATCATAAATTGTCTTTTAAATTGTTCAATAGACATAGATAATATCTAAAATGATTTCAGCAGCTTGCCTTATATTTAACTATTTTTTATGAATTTTATAAAACTGCTTTATATTTTCAAACATCGAAAAACTGCTCTTTTCCGAAGAATCACAAGATCAATCAAAATGATTTTTTTCCATGTCTATCAATAATGTGTTCGTTTGAACTTTAGTTTTCTGTTAACTGAAGTTTATTTTACCAGAAACTGTTGTGTTTATTTCATAATCTCTGATAATGCGAAAAAAATTCAAATCTAGACAAAATATTTACTTGTCGCTCTTTGTAGCCCTTGGAGTTTGGGGGTGGGTGTAATGAAACATAAATAACTTTTTTAATTCACGGTAAAAAATCTTCAAAATTTGGATAAAAGTCCCATAGTGTACCGTGATTATAACTATGTTGTCGGTTAAAGCTTTTATAAAAGTGTGTATTACGCGGCTAATACCTTAATATATTAAGAAAATATTCTTATAAGTTTTTAATAAGTTAACAGAAAGATAAACATTTTTCGTAGCACATGGTCTAAAAAAGCGCGGGAAACAGGTGCACGCTAACTTCATTTTAATGAAAGTGAAAGGAGAACTGCGTAGATCGTTGTCAGTGTTACAGTTAAGTTCTATAACAGAACAGTATTGTATAATGCACCAGTCAATTGTAACCAAGCCCCCCCCCCCAGGTCCGGTGGTATACCTGGGATAGCCGGGGAAAGGGCCGTGCTTTTACTTTCCAGGTGCCCCCGCAGGGCCGGGTGAACGGGGTGGTTTTGTCATAGAGTCAAATTTAGCCGACATTGGGCCTTATATAGAGTCTCTGGGGTGCCGGGGCATTTGGCCGGGGTTTAACCACCAGTTCGTCCCCGCAGGACGGGGATTTTACCCGGGGTTGGCTGGACCGATAGTCAAAGTCCGACGGCTATTCCCCGGACTTGGGGGGGGGGGGGGGCTGTGGTTACAGCGGTTTTATGCTAGTCAGATTTTATAGTCTAGTTATGATTCTTCCCATCTTCTAGCCAACTGTTTATTTTATAATAGTTGTCATGTACATAATACAACTTGATATTATTACACAGTCTATTTTAAAATAGTTTGTGCAATAATATCATGTTTTTATTACTAAAATTGTATGCATTTTGAAAGTTTTGTTTGAAACATTTGCCAAAAATATTAAAATTGTCTAAATGTTATTTGATTCAATTTTTCACTGGGTTATATTTGCAAAGTGTAAAGATGAACTGCTTCCCTGGTGAACATACTGACAATGCTCAAACCCAGGTCTTGCCCTTCAAAAGGATGTATTCTACAACTGAAATACATGTACAATGGCTGTTAAGATGGCAGTTTAAACTTATTTAAGGCAGAAAAGTGAATCTATATATCACACTGAATTCGTTTTAAAATAATTCACCTGAAATAAACATGAATATTGGATCATTCTGACATTTAAAAAAATAAATAAAAAAATCCCTACCTACCATCCCATCTTTTTTCAGCATGTTACAGGAAACAGACATATTTTATTTAGGCCTCATTGTATTTAATAAGTACAAAGAGGAACTTCAAGCAAATACTAAAACATTCTGCATTAATTATGAACATTCATTAAAGCTGAACTCTCACAGATTGTTTAGACAACATTTTTTATAATTTGTATGGGAATGAGCCAATGTTTGCGTTAATGTCTGTAAACCAGTAATATAAGACAGCTGACAAGATCAGATCACGTTTTATTCAAATTCTCGAAAATTGAAGTTTAATGGCTAAAAGAGTTAGTAACGCTTTAAGAAAAATAAGTTTTTCGACAGTTCTTTAGTGAGTAATCTTATATGATTGAATTAAATGTATTAATGCCTAAATCAGCTGATTCTGGGATACAAAATGAAATAAAGGTCAAAACTGTCAATATGTGAGAGTGCAGCTTTTAAGTCATCTAAATCGCATAATATGATTGTAGTATGATTCATATGTTTACCTCTGTTAACAAATTTGGCTGTGTCGCAACGTTAAATGACAGCTTGTTCTGGAAATCCTTACAATTCATCATGACGCTGATCACTCCGTTGAAGTCACTGTCGTTGATGGAGGACTTGGTCTTGTAGCCATCAGGAGGCAGGAAACACTTGCCGATCTCCCAGTGGCTCGTACACCATTTGTCGGCATTCGTGTTCTTCCATGATGGTACTGGAAACCTGTGATGTTGAATTATTTCATCACGGACGCCTTCACAAATCCCGTTTGGACACGGAGCATACACCTTTTGAGGGGAGTTATGAAATTTACAGTTTCTAGTACTGATGCATATCCCACGAGTAGGGCATTTCAACACGTTCTCGGTGAAACATTGTGCACATGTTGCCCCGCCTGGAAGACCCTTAGATGTTCTGACGTTGTTATAGATGTCCTGGTGAACGCATGTCAGCACGTCCTCTACCAGAGGCTGTAGACCCTCCTTGGTTATATTGAGGGCGAAGGCAGCCTTAACCCAGTTCTGGGCTTTCTTATCCTTCAATAATTGGCCATAAGTTGTCATTGTTTTGCCATGAGATTGTATTCATCACCTGGTAAAAGAAACAAGTCATTTGAGTATTGCTAATTAA